>NW_011967243.1:3721974-3744344 GCF_000949405.1 Vollenhovia emeryi | reverse complement strand
AACCAATCACAGTAAAGCCCGTATCAGACTACGGATTGAGATTGGGATTAGATTGAAATTTGACCAATCAGAGTAAAAGTTACTGAACTTGAGATTAGTAAACTTTACTGTGATTGGTTAAATTTCAATCTAATCCCAATCCCAATCCGTAGTCTCATACGGGCTTAAAGGTTACTAAACTTGAGATTAGTAAACTTAAAGCCCGTATCAGACTACGGATTGAGATTGGGATAAGATTGAAATTTGACCAATCAGAGTAAAAGTTACTAAACTTGAGATTAGTAAACTTTACTGCAATTGGTTAAATTTCAATCTAATCCCAATCCCAATCCGTAGTCTGATACGGGCTTAAGCCCGATTCAGACTACAGATTGAGATTAGATTGAAATTTTTGACCAATTGGAGTAAAAGTTACAAAACTTGACATTAGTGAACTTTACTGATTGGTCAAATTTCAATCTAATCCCAATGTCAATCCGTAGTCTAATCAGATATATCAGATTAGCGACTCACGACTGCGATTGCGATTACATCTGCGATTGTGATTGGCTAGGCAGCCATTAAAACTTGAAATAACCAATCGTAATCGCCGATGTAATCGCAGTCGCGAGTCGTTAGTGTGATACGAGCATAATACGGGGCTTTACGCTCTCTCCCCGCGAGAGTGTAGGCAGGTGCAGGTTCGAAAATCGTCGATCATCGTTGGTCATCGGTTTCTATCGGCGCCAGAGGATATATAAGGAAGGCGCACGTGCCCGGCCACCCTGTCAGTGCATGCGGACGTCGTTGGAGCGGGCTGCGGAGCGGTCGGGCCGTCGGTGTCGCCGTCGAGTACCGTGTTCTGCCTGCCATCGAGTATTCTAGAAATGCACGGCTGCGAAACCCGATTAACCGCGCGTACGTTCCCGAAGAGTCGCACGTCAGCGTGGTGACGGTAGTGGCGATAGGGGAGGGGCGGCAGCGCCCACGATCTCGCGAGGCTTTCATTTCGGCTGAGTCAAGGTACGTCATCGTTGCAAAATTTATCGTGACAGTCCATTTCTCGCGCGTCCACGTCAACGCTGGGCCCCGCGTACCTTTACGATCCGCGCGACACGAGAAAACGCTCCGTTTGACGGCGCGGAGAATGAACGGAGCAGGACGACTGACGGCATCGCGTAATTGTTTTGAAATACACGGGAAAGCGCGTCCCGATAAGAGAGGCGCCCTAAATCGCCCTTGCTCATTCTAGATCCCTTTTAAAGCGGACGCTACCCTGGATCAGGATTTTCCACCTCCGAGAACGGGATCGGCAATTCCAGCCGATCGACGGATAACTTTTGCTCCTGAACGGAGGTTACACAGCTGCGCGTCTACATTCTCCGTAAAATTATTGTTGCAGTTAGCAGAGCACGGAACGCGCGGCGTCGGAATGGAATTCCCGAATCTGGGGAAGCACTGCTCCGAGAGCACGTGCAACCGCTTGGATTTCTTACCTCTCAAGTGCGACGCCTGCCAGGGGATCTTTTGCACGGATCACATCACTTACACGACCCACGGCTGCCCCAGCGCGTACAAGAAGGATGTACAGGTGCCCGTGTGCCCGCTCTGCGACGTTCCTATACCGATAAAGCGCGGCGACCTGCCGGACGTCGCCGTGGGGCTGCACATAGACAACGACTGCAGAGAGAGCCGCAGGAAGGTGTTCTCCAACAAGTGTTCCTCGAAGGGGTGCAAGGTGAAGGAGATGGTGCCGGTCAAGTGCGGCGAGTGCGGCGCCAACTTCTGCCTGAAGCACAGGCACCCGACCGATCACGCCTGCATCGGCGCGGAGGAGGCGCTGAGGCTGCGCCGGCTGGAGGCGCTGGGCAAGAAGGGCCAGACGACAATATCGCAGAACAGCGGCAACGGCAACTCGCACCCGTTCCGCAGCCTTCAAGGGACGATGACCGAGGACGAGGCTCTAGCCAGGGCCCTCCAGGCCTCCCTGGACGACGAGGAGAGAAGCAGGCGTATGTTGCAACCAGTGCCTTCTGGAAACCGAGATAGATGTAGACTTTCGTAACTATCTACACGTTGTTTTATATCGTCATAGAGAAAACGAAGCTTCCCCCTTGCTTTCTGCGAGTCCACGGGCGTGAAAGCGTGTATCGCGATCCTTAATGCTGGCGCCGAGCCCGCGTGCAATTTGCGTTTCAAGATTCGCGGCTCGTCGACGGTGCGATTGGACGTCGTTTCGCCGTTTTACCGTTCGACTCGCAGAGCGGTATTTTTTAACGAAGATGAGAGGCGCGAATTATCACGAAATTATCGCGAAACAGTTGATTATAATAAATCGTCGCGAATCATAAATTGCAAGCTGGCTTAAGGGATGCGCGTACTCGACAACACGTACAACGGAAGTTACTTAAGTATTATATTTGTCGCTCCTATCCATTTTTTATCTGTTATATATTGTTATAGATATAACCGCTGTTATACCTATAACCCTGCTATTACGTCATACGTATAGAAATTAAGCCGTATTTAATTAAATATAAAAATTGCTCACGTAATTAAGCACACTACTACAGCATCTTATGGGATTCCTAAGCAAAATTATATATAGCATTTGTCTCAAAACAAAAAAAAAGTTATTTATTAGATAAGATTTTATGTTAAGTTGCAAGTACAAATTAACTCGATATTTCCTTCATAAATGTGGATTGTCTTATATATTTCATTATAAACTCTGGCTTACAACACCAGGAAACATATTCTGCCGAAAATAAAACAATTCTGATAATATACTACACGACAAAGCTTCAGTATATAGAGTGCCTTAGTAGACGAAGCATAATCTACATTAAAATTACGCACTTGCGTGAAATCTCTTCACTTTAACGATAAAAAGGAAACATAGAAGTTATTTTAACTCGTGCTTATTAATATTCGCAATCAACTTGCTGCTGTCGGACGGTAAACTGCGCGTGTAGATTTTCATACGAAATTTTCATACAAAGATCACACACACCTATGGATTAAATATCGTTTTCAACAGGACGTTAAATCGTCTGTTATTAATTTATAATACCGCGTGTACAAGGGAGTATAATTAACATTATGTATTTCCTATCACAATGGGATTTTAACAAATAATATATAAAATAGATATTGATTTTAGTGCAATATCAAAAACTGTGATTGCAAGAGGAAATCGACATATATATTGTACGATATCTAGGCGTGTTCATATTGCAATTTAAGCAAGACTTTCAGAATAAAAATCACGTTTCAACATATCACAGTCGCGTCACAGGCTTCTTATTAAAACTTCAGATAATATCACCAAAGTGAGTAAACAATATAGACTTTATACTCGAGATGCTGCATTGACAAAACTGATATTAATAAATTCTGTGATAACTATCATATTTTTATAAATATATATAATTTTACAATACACTCGCAATCAGTTCCCCTTTATTTACCAATTATACTTCATTCCTTTGGAAGTGTAGAATAGGCATCTTTTTTTGGTAAAAGGGATGAGAACTTACTTACACGAGGCATGAAGTTTTTAAAATAATTACAATAAGCAGAACTACAATATATTGTCAAATGTCTACAACATGTACGAATGCATTGACAATTAATGAATATAGTCAATAGCAGATGTATGCTTTATGCTTGCCACTACGTATGTACATTTCATGAACAATATACTTTTAATATTGGACTTGAAAATAATACAATTCTCGATAATATGTAAATAGAAATACGCTTTCTACTATTTTGAAAGATTTGTCAGTACTGTTATATATTATACTCGCCTATGACGTGACAGAGCTACTGGAAAACATAAAAAAAGAAGTACTATCTTCCTGTAGTTATTATATTTTAGATGGCGAATCTTCTTTAAATATTTCTAATAAATTATTTTTTACTTATACCTGCTAGCAAAGTACTTTTCTTTAAATCTAAAATAAACATACCGCCTTTCAGTGTCTCTGAAACGTTTTGAGTATGTGAAAGAGGTGGTTTATTATACATTCCTATATACACGTATATCCACGTGCGTATCTTCTCATACATATTACAGTAATTTATATTTAATGGATTCCGATACTATATAAATAAATTTGAAGTATATTATAAACGCAGGGAAATTACGAACAGATAATTTCACAGACGGATGGACGTATACGCATTTACAAGAAGCTCATTTATTGTTATTACGTATAATTCGTAATTTGTTTTCTGTTCAGGTGTGTTGTATAAAATTACGTTGTAACAATTATGCGACCAATAACATACACTTTTCCAACAACCTTTTTTAAATCCTACGAGATATGTATCGGATAAAAATGTTCAGATATATATATGAATATATACACAATATATAGATTTTTCAATAAAGTGTTCACTAGTGTGGGAGGCAGTCCTTTTCATTTTTCCATTAAGTATGTATCTCACAGGATTTTAGCTCCATCTGTTTAGTTGTTATCACATTACGGCTATAGAAATACCACATAATTACGAAGGAACAAATTTATCTTGGCGAACAATCTAAAAGATAGCTCGTACACAACCTAAATATTGAATAAATTTCTATTTTATTCTTCTAAAGAATGTTTTTCCGCAAACATAGTCCAATTACATTATAGAGTACTTGGACATTCATGATAATAAACAATTCTGGTACAAAGTAGCTTTCATAATTTGAGATGCTCGCCAAGAATTGGAAACGAATTGGAATTCAATTTATATTTATTGCTCGATACTCGTATACTCTAATGTGATGTGATTAAAATGTATTACTCTAATCGACAGTTTTTATGTATAAATTAATGATTTTTATTTGCAGATATAAAGTATTTTTCATTACACTAGCAAGACCATACTTAAATAATATACCGATTTTGTACAAGAGAGAAACAAATGTTACACTGCGTTTGCTGGCAAAATCGAAATGTATCCGCAGATTTGGCACGAAGTAATAATATATTAACACTTAAATTCCAGGAATATCTCGTTTTATAGTGCAAACGTTCTCAATTTGAGATTGCTTCGAGACGCGTGCGCGACATCAAATTTTCTGCTAATATGATAGTCTATATTCCTCCTTTAAGGTATCAAATACTTTTTGCAATACAAAATGTTAACGAACCGCCATTCTATTTGCCAACTTTTCCTAATTTGGTGTCCGTTTTCGGATTTGCCGTTACATTTTGCACAGCGACTATCGTTTCATTGATCTTCGTCTGGAGATTCCTGAGATCTTGAATGTACAACAAAGAGAGACCTTTGGCAGCATCGTCCAACATCGCGTCGCCCATGTTAAAGCCAGGCCCTATAACCTTCGTCTGGGATTTACCCTTGGAATTGATGGCGTTGTTAGGTTGCTTGATGGCGTCCGCGTTCAACTTGTTACACACGAGTTTGCTGCACGCCTGTAGCGTTATGAGATGATCAGAGTGCTTCGGTACGTTCAGTAACCTGGCTATTAAATTAACTCCGTTCTTGAAAGCATCACTGTCAACTGGAAGAAAAAAGGTGCACGACTTAGATTACGTTCTCGCGTACAACCTGTTCTCCCCGCGTTCGGTATCGCACGGCGCGACATGTACTTACAATTTAAATTGTCCAGAGGATTCGTGGACTTGATACTAGGCACTTGTACTTCCTTCTTGTCCTTCGCCTTACTCCCTACAACCCGCTGATATTTCTCGTCTAATGAAGTAAATGACATATTCGATTAATATTCGGTTTGATTGAAATAATAATAAAACTTAACGATCAATCGAACTTTATAAAGCTTGTATTCACAGTTTGTCGTAAAGACGCCTTCTGGAGCTCTATTTCCATATTGCTTTCAATAAAACGTACTTACGGTCATCACCAAACTCTAGAGAAATTGCGTGTCCTATGAACCACTCCAGCTGATCGAGCTCGTTCTTAGTTATCGGACACTTGACGTCGTTACAGTACTTTTCGAAGATGCTTGGCCATTCCTGAGAGGTAATGTCCCTCAATCTGTTGCGATCGTCTATGGTATAATGACGTATCTTCTGATCTTCCAACCATACAATCACCTTTCTGAGATGCTGAGGGTCTGAAATGACACAATATCATTACAGTTCTTAAGAAGTTTCTTGTGCACTTTGCAAATAAAACAAAAAAATATATATATAAGAATTTTTGCAATTGATGAATTAATGTTGTATGGTGTTAGACGTATTGGCTACAAAATAGAACGTTTCTAGACGCAAAGAGCACGTAGATCAGACTTTACTTTCATAGCCAGTGACATGCGAGTGCCCGCCCAAGGATTATGCGGCACGAAATGTTACTCAACCTCGCAGCTTAAACAACGTAAATCTTTATATAAATGTCCTCAGAGTCCGTTAACGAGTCCGTGTAATATACCCTCGACGTCGCGTATAGGTTATGCTCGCTCACTGTTTCCGTTGACTTTGTCCCACTCCAAGTAGCCGAGAGCCCGTAATTTCCTCTCGAACATATTAGTTATCCGCGGGGAGAGATCGGCGTCGTTCTCGAAAACTCGTGACGAGAGAAAGCCAGCTTCGTTTCACGCCACGGCTCTTCTTCTTGATCCTGTTCTTGACACCCGGCTCGCTCACTTTGACTGTACAGGGTGAGTTTTAGTGCGTGAGCCCTGCAGCCTTTTACCCTCCAAGACGAGTTACCGACAGCACTTGTAAGTGACTTACCGTATAGATGGCTGTAGCGTAGATCGGCCGCGCGAACCAAAGTCTAGTTCGAGATACAAGTAGCCAAATTATGAAACTACAAAGTCGAATTACGAAAAATATGTAGAATGATCAAGGTATAATCTAAGCTATATTTGCCAATAAGCTAAAGCGGAAAATTGTAAATATTTTTTATAGAATAATTGCACGATTCCGTCTCTTTTGGCGCCTTCATTCAGATTTTTTGGCCCAGAGATATGTGTGTTGAAATTATATTAAATCATACGATTACCACACAAGATACTTCCCTTTCAGAGTATCTTGCCACACGTAGCCCTCCAGGTTGAAGGTTTTCTTCGGCAAAGTTAGCAGCCAACCGAAGATGAAGTAGAACCAAATGATACAACAGGCTTTAAGCCTAATACACGAGTAAGAAGAAGTATATTTATGATATATTATTCGGAAGAAAAACTTGTAATAAGCCTGGGATAAATTGCATTAAATTTATAATCAATTGTATCATTAAGTGTTAACTAATATAATTCGGCGCTATGCTAACAATAAACAGGACGGTCACAAGATATCTTGCGAGTACAAAATGTACAACGGCATAATTAGCATTCTTTCTTTACGCAGCTAAGACATTTGCAACTTCAAGAATAATGCCTTGAGGAATCGCGCCTCGTAAACGACCGTCCGTTTGCCCTGAGGTGAGACGTTCAGCATGTCCTGTATGTCAAACGGCTGGTCTATCACCGTCATTATGTCTTTCCCGTAAACTGGAATTTCAGAGAGAAACACACGAGTACAAGTCTATCTCATTGTTGCCAGTAATATAAAATCAACGATATACTTTTTCGAAACGACCAATGTTTATTTAAAAAACCATCGACCCGAATCCCGCCGAGGGCGACCAAGCTCCGGCTAACTTGATCGACGATTAATTTATCCCGGTTGAATTTTTAATATAATCCTCGATACGTCGAGCAACAAGAAGTCAATAATTCCATCCGTGTTAACGAAGTACCGCAGATATCGCCTCATAAGTTAATCGCCGAGTAAGATAGAGCCTGATTGACCTAAGTAGCACGGGTGATTGTTATAAACTCAAAAAGGATTCACTTCGTTGAATTCTTCATGAATCAGTGCAATCTGTTCAAAATGAATTCAAAAGAATTTCTTTCCCGGTCAAAAAGAACAGAAATATGCCTTTTGACTTCTTGGGGGCAATTCCGTATCTTACAATATAATGAAAATGTTAAAAGTGAGCGGCTTTGTCTCTTTCTAATAGGACGGTTAGTAAGAGACGAAACTACTCGCTTTTAGCATTTTTACTGTGAGATACAGAATTGACCCTCTTACGGAAATTAAAGTTGTGATTCTGAATTCTTTTTATATCCAAAAAAAGAACTCAGAATCGTTGACATAAAAGCGAATTTCTTTTGGAGTCTCTGGAAAGATTATGTACCTTCGCAGTGCTCCAAAAATTGAATGCACTCCTGTAAAGTGGAGTCCTTCAGGACCACCAGCTGCTTCGCCAGTTGCTCCAGGAGCGACAGGAAGCATCTCTTCGCGTAGAACCAGGTGTCGGTGCCGAGCTTCTTGTTGTACGGCTCGAGGCTCTTCATCACCCGCGATATGCCGAACTCGTAGTTACCCTTGGAGCAGTAGAGCGTCCCGATCACCAGATTCACGATGCACAGGTGGAAGAGCTTCTTGTCCTGATCCTCGAACGATACCGCCTCCTCCTCCTTCTCGATCTTCTTCATCAGCTCCTCGGCCTCCGCGTTCTGCGAGGTCATGATGTAGCTGACGCAGAGGTTCGCGAGGACTATAGCGCTCACGTCCAGGATCTGCGAAAAATCGCCGTCAGAAGACGAAGGTAGAGAGAAGGGGGAAACGGAAGAACGAGGGAAAATGAGCTTCGCTTCGTACTAACGTTGTCATATTTCTTCTTGACGATCGGTTCGTAGAAACGCGTCGCGTCCTTGAACTTGCTCTCCTGCATGAACAGCGTGTGTGCGACGTTCAACTTCCACACGTCGTTCTCGTTGCAGAACTCGACGCTCTTCTTGAAGATCTTCTCCACCTGGGTATAATTCTCCAAGTCCCAATAGATCTTCGCCTGTGCCATTAACACGGGAACGTATCGATCGAGAGCCTCCTCGTAATCGGTCACGGCCTTCTTCACGGCATTGTCGTCGTGATTAAGCCTCGCCTCCTGGACCTGCTTGGTCGCCTTGCGAAGCGCTTCCGTGTGCTTATTAGCGAGGTCGTCGAACTTGCGATACGCCTCCTCCGGCGAGGTTTGCTGTGTTATTAGCGCGTCCAAGAAATCGTATAAATACTGAAAAGAAAAATAATACGAATCAGTCTAATTCTGTTAACAAGTATATATGTATGTAAGTCTCCCTTTAATTGATATTGTTTGCGCTTAATACCCTGGTGAACATCTTTCTCAGAATTTTTATACGAATTGACTGATTTTAGAAAGTCTACCTACTTTCTTGTTAGAATTTTTTCATACATGTGAATATTCTCAAATATTCTAATTCTCATTCTACAATTTCTGGAAAAAATATCGTAAACCTTTTCAAGTTTTATAAAATTAAATTTCTAACAAAATATATAATTACTGAAAAAATTTTTTAATTATATTAAAAAAATTTTTACTAGGGAAATCTCTTTCCAAAATGGTCTTTATTTTTATCATTTATTAATTCTTTTTATACTTTCAGTGTACTGTGTGTTTTTCTACAAACACGAAATAGAATATTACAAATGGTCCCTCGATCGGGACTACTTGCTTAAGAAGTGTTTCCAAACGTCAACGTTTCCGTCGCATCGCGTTTTTGTCACGCATTGTTTTTCTGCGAATATTAAATACGATGTTACACAACAAAAATTGCACTTTTTTAAATAAATGAATGTTAACGCGAATTACACTTTAATCAAAACTTCAATTATTAATTCATTGATGAATAATGAATAGTATTGGCACCAATAGCAGACATGTCCAGCAGACATATTGATTTATTACGGCCCTGCATTTGTTGACAGAAACCTAACCTATAGCGCAATTTTTCTCCCTATCGATCTTAACGCTTGTCGAAGCACACGAAGCATCAGTCGCATACGGATGTTACTTGGATGAGGGATTGAGGCAAGATGACGAGATGCGAACTGAATCAGATATTTCTAGGCGAGGTCGCGTCCGTGCAAAATTACGGGGCCTTCGTTAGGATACCAGGTAGCTCGCAGCAGGGCCTGATACACCGGACGCAGGTGTGTACCAGCGCGCTCTCATTAAATAACGTACCGATACTCGCCCGCCGTAACGCAATCCATTGATTTCTATGCAATTTTCCGTCAGGTAAGCACGGCTCATGTCGACAATGTTGCAGAGGTCTTGCAAAAGGGTGAGCGGGTCTGGTGTAAGGTGATCTCTGTGGGTGAGGACGGTAAGGTAGGGCTGTCCATGAAGCACGTGAATCAGGGGGACGGCACGGACCTGGACCCCAACGGCGTGGAGCTGCAGAGAGACTTGCAGCGGAGAAAGAATCCCGGGACGGCTCAACGCAAGGTCATACAGCTGGAGGCTGTGCTGAACACCACGTGCGCCAAGTGCGGCACCCGGGGACACCTGTCCAAGGACTGCTTCATGTCGCCCGACGGCAAGAAGTACGAGCTGCTCCCGGAGGTCGAGGAGGAGAGCGTTCCAGAGCCGGGCGGCGAGGACGTCGCGAGGAAGGTGGAGAAGAAGCACAAGTCGAAGAAGAAGAAGAGAAAGTCGAAGAGGAGCAAGCAGTCCGCGGACGACAGCGATACGGAAGACAAGGAGAGGAGCAAGAAGAAGAAGAAGAAGTTTTCCAAAGAGCGCAAGAAGCACAGGAAGAAATCCAACAGTGGCTCGAGCGACTCCTCGGGCAGCTCGTCGTCCGGCGACGCGAAGGCTCACAAGCGAAAACACTCGGACGATCACGAGACTCGTACCAAGAAATGCAAACACTCCAAAACCAAGCATTCAGATTAACCGACTTTCTTCATATAAATTTTTTCTAAACTCTTTCTTTTCTTTTTTTAATATAAAATTTTCAATATTGCATCCCATGCTGTATGTGACTTGTACATAAAATATGCGAAGCACGACGATAATCGTTTGCGAGCAAACTGCTGTGTAGTAAATAATAAAATAAACGATCGATTGTAAGAATTAAACTTACCGGCGTCAGATATTTGTAAGTCAGATGTACGTTCTCGGCCAAGACATCGGCGGCGAGATCGTAATACTGGTATTTGCAGTACAGGAGCAACAAGTTGGCGAAGGTCTCGGGCGGGAATGGGTTCTGCTGCAGCAGAAACTGCAGCTTCTCGAATCCCTCGCTCGGCTTCGTGTCCATGTTTATCAACGCCTGATTGTGCAGGGTAACGGCGTCGAGCTCTTCCTCGGAACGCGGCGGCATGTCCGTTAATGCCTCCTTCGCCGCATCGTCTGTAACGTTAAGGTACAGATGCAACGAACGCCGGGACTTTTTCAGAATTGGGGGGTCGACGCGAGAGTACAATTTTGCAACTGGTACTCGATGGCGGCCTTCAGATTGAACGCCTCCGTCAGCGCTGTCTCGTGCAGCGTCAACGTATTCCCGACGCTCCGAACCTCGATGCCCTCGGTGGCCATCCCTACGCTCAGCTCTGGATGCTCCCTGATACCGTGTTCGATAATAGTAGCTGAAAGTCAATGAGAAGCTCGGTCGAGAATGCGCAAGCAAATTTATAATTCACATTGATGGAGTTTACAGCAAGGACATGAGGATTGTACCGATGTGTTTCAACGATGCCGCGTACTCTTTCAGCTTGAAGTAGCAAAGGGCGACGTTGTACGACAAGTGAGGCTTGAATCCCGCGATTTGCAACGCATTTGCAAATTTCTTGAGGGCCTGTTCGTACTGCTCCTCCTAGAAGAAACACAATCGTGCCGTGCACGTCTATCAACCGAGCCTGCTCGCGGATATCTGTACCTTGTACAAGAGACATCCCAGGTTGATTTCTGTATCGACGTCGTCGGCGGGACATTGATCTACGAGATTCTTCGCAGCCACCATGTCCTCCTGCCCGTATTTTATAGCTGCCTGCAGCTTCTTCACCTTGAATTCCAAGTTACTTTGATTGATGATGCTCGAACAGACCGCCCATGCCTCTGGGTACATGCAAGCCTGATGCAGAGACTGGGCGTAGTAGAGTTTGTACAGATTCTCCTCCGGGCATAGCTGGACGAGCTTCTCGTAACACTGGGCCGCGGCCAAGAAGTCTTGCGTGTAAAAGTAACAGTGGGCCAGAAGGGACAAACAAGGTCTGGACTGAAAGAACATTTCATTGACAGCATTTACGCAAACTGAAATGCTCAATATTGCATCGCAGCATACATACATTGGGATGAGAGTCTAAGAGATTTAACAAGACTTTAATAGTTTCGGTATATCGCTGCTCTTTTATCTGGAACACAATATTATATTTAATTGCATATCTACTAGTCTTTAAAGATGAAGAAAAGTAAAAACGCAACACATCTCGAAATTATTCTGCCTCTCCTGTTCAATCAGCTTTTCAATTAATTCTCGGAGTTGGGGTTCATTTTATTGAAAGTTTCAAATGTATACATAATATATGGGCGTGTGGTTATACGCGCAGCTCAGTGTACCATATTGTAAATTATTTTTGTGTATTCGCCATCCTTTATATGCACATTTTCTATGAACGTAGACATAGCGAGAATTGCAAAAATGCACTACTTCAACAGCTAGCTTGGTATTTCTCGTTTCACAGTGTAGTAAGTACTACATGTGACCAGCATGCATTCCTGCGCATTGTTTTGACACGAGGCCGTTGCCAAGGCAACAACTATCAGGGAGTAATACAAGTTTTAAACGCAATTCGTTTACACTCGCAATGTTATCAACGAATATATTTTATAAAATGCAAATTCTGTTAGTTTAATATGTAACTTACAAAGATTTAGGATGCAAAACTCGCAATTAAAAAAATTCTCTATTCAAATATGTATTTACACGAATGATATACAATAATTGTATTATATGTACAATATGTAAAGGATAAATATTGCATTGAGGAAAAATTATTGTACCTCTAATGCCACAATAGTTTGTTTATTTCGCACAACTTGTCCCTATTGATCTGCTCCAGCGCGGCTGTCATGTTATGAATTTTATCTATCATCGCTTGGACTTTATGTTCCTGCGTCCTCAGCAGTTCGGCGGTCTCTGATAAACCCTGAAGCATCGCCAAGTGTTCGTCCGTGAAAGCTGGCACGTTCAGAATTTTCGCTGGCTTCGCAAGAACCCTCGCCATCTGCAACGAATTGTGCCAGTGATGAACACAGGTGAGCAGAAATGTTAAATAGCAATCCTGCACGGAGCACCTACGCATATCTCGTTGGTGAGCTTGATGCATTTCCCAAGTTCCTTAGCACACAGCAGCGGATATCTCTCCCGGGCGTCGCACACTTCAAACAACGCGTCCTCGCACTGCTGTTCGAGATCGCCTAAGCACAGAATAAACGACATTATGAATAGCTGCACGACGTATTTCCAGTTTAGATCAAGAAGCTTCAATCTATTCTTGTCAAGAAAATTAAATTAGAATCTTGGTGACAACTGGGGGATCAGATAGTTATTCTTGAAAGCCACTTAAAAGCAAAATATCTTTACTGTAAAATTACATATATATATGTAGGACATTTGGCAACAGGTGGAACAAAATTCAATGACTCAATTTTCATCTGTAACTAAAAGACAGTCTCCATCGCAACTTGTTATACTTGAATCTCATCTTATTTTATCAGAATCATTCCTTTAAATTTTGTCCCGAAATCCCTGTCGCCAGACACTGCGTATATTTGTTATGCCTTTGGCTCCGTGGTCTGATCGTCGCAGAGTCTTTACGAAAGAACTTTGTATCTGCAATTTTCAAAAATGAAACTTGCATTCAATTCTCCAGTTATTACAAAGATTTCAGTGGTCCTGTATATACATATATGTAGATATATGTGGGCTGGAGAGAAACTAGGACTCTTATCATTGGAATAATTTCGTTTCCACTCGTGAAGACCCACAGGTTGGGAGTGTCCAAGTGAGGCTGGAGATAAAGCGCACCTACCCATTTCCAGATACAGTCGATTCTTCACATGCGACGTCGCGTTCCTGAGATCTTCGTGCCTGTGTAGAAAACAAACGGGAGCAGATATTATTGTTAGAATGTAAAACATAAATAAATATGTAACAATAAAGTGCCTTACACGAAAGACTTTGAGAAACTGCAGAGAGAAGAAGCGTCAACTCGACGGAAACTGGTCACGAATTCGAGATCCGGTTCGACGCTCGCGAGCTCACGTACGAACGAAATTCCCGGACGGCAAGGATCTCGAGGATTGCTCCTGAAGAACGTCTCTGTAGATGGTTCCGGGGGCGACTCCTCTATAGTGCGGAGGTTGGTCCAAAGAGAGGGTTTTCAGCTGGTGCACCTGCTTATCGGGAGAGTCCACCATCCAGGACGGTCTGATGGTACGCGTAAAGCGTTTTTTCCTACTCTCGGAGAAAAAAAAACAAGGATCTCGAGGATTAGAACGGACGTTCACCAGATCCACCGAAACGGTTCCGAGGGCCGTTTTGAAAAACACGGGTGACAGTGGCGACACTCGTCGGCAGAGTAGAGGAACGAAAGGTAGTGAGCGCATGCGCGCTCGAGAGGGAGACCAGAGTTTCCGCGCGAAAAGGCTCGGTGGTTAAGGTGGCAAGTACTTACCGTCTGCTGAGCTTGTTCCAGCGCGCTGATCGCGCGCGGCGGGAATTCGTCACGCACAGGGAAGCGAGGCGGCTCGCCAGCGCCATTGGCTCGTGGCCGCGGGTGCCGTTATTTTCAGTGGCGTGGCGTTTCGCGAAAAACAGTTACTAGGTTGCACGCAGACCACCACCACCGCGACACCGCGTTGTCCCAATTCTCTCCAGCACCGTCCGGCCCGCTGACGACGGCGCTGACGATTGCGCTGACGACTGTGGGCAGCGGGCTCGGCTAGACCAGACTAGACTCCGTCGAGACCAACGGAGATCGTGTTTTCGCATTATATTTCGCGTGACTCTTCGACGAGGAGGAGCTACGGGACCGCGGTGGGTACCCGGATATCCGAGGGGCTTGGAGGAGCCGTTTTCCCCGCGGCGAACGCGTCGCCAAGATGAGCTACCTGAAGCCGGTCGGCACATTCTTCATCTATCTCAGCGTGATCCTGGCCGTGATCACGTTCCTGCCTGGTCTGCCGCCGGACGCGGAGTTCCGTGAGTACAGGTAAAGTCAACTGCGATTGAAAGGGGAGAGGAGAGGAATAATCGCGCGCGAATCCCACGACCCCGGTTGACCTTGACTTTTGGACCTTTCAGCGTAATACCGTCGCGAAAGATCGACCCCAAATTAGGCCCGAAGAATCGGCTGAACGGCGTCGAAAAGCTGTTTGTGGGCGAGCTGATCGGCCCGGAGAGTTTCGACGTCTATAACGGGCAGCTCTACACCGGAGTCCACGGTGGATACGTCGTAAGGATCGAGGAGGATCATTTTGTGCCGATCGTCAAATTTGGCGAGAAGTGTGGTACGTAGTGTAAAACTACACGGTCTCGGTCTCGCGCGCGCGGTTCCAGCTACCCTTACACCTGGCGCGAGACACTTACCGTGTCTCGTGATATAGTTGTGTGGGTGTGTAGAGACGTTTGAGAATTGCCCGTGCCAGCTGGAATTACGCAAGACTCATTGGAATACGCCTGGCGATACGTGGATGGGTATTGCGAATTTTAACGAAGAGATATAGCATAAAGTTACAGGAGTAGAAACAGAACGAAGCACTTAATGCTTGGCCGATAAGTAGATTTTTTCTTAGTTAAATTTATAATTAGTCCACGAAGAAACGAGTAGGTGTGTATAGATAAGCTATCGGTGCTGATACATGGCTGGTAAATTTTTAATGTTGGGTATTTTCCAAGTAAAACGATAAGTTTTATTGCGAGTTGCGCAGACGCAGAGATAAGTTTCGAAGATAACTTTCTTACATAAGGAAAAACGATGTTATTGAGAGATTAACATGTATTAATGATTTGTGTATCGGCTGTTTGGAAGATTGCTAATCCGAGTCACGGTTTTAAGTCGGGCACAAACGGAAAAATATTAGGAAAGTGTTTATTGCGATAAATATTACCTCATGCGTCATCTCGGTATTCACCAACGTCTCGTTTAACTTTGATCCGTTCTTTATTTCTTTCTGCGGGGACAGATAGAAACACAGGACGAATTAAACTGAGGTCAAAATTAAATGACGGTGAAAACCAGGATCAATAGTCAAATTGGTTGAGATGCGCGTCATGGTATGAGAAAGGTTCAAGCTCTGAAGTTTATATTTTTCGCAATAAGTTTATCGAATTAAATGTCGCCCGTTGTGGTCAAATTAATATTATTTGTCTGTTATTTAATTACTGGCGACTAGGAAAATTATTTGTTTTTTTACATAGCTATTTATATATTGCATAATACCACTTATAATCAGCATTGCTTATTGTTAGTGTTCATTGATAGATTATTTAGATTTAATTGAACTTTGCTTCTATGATCTTTACATGTCATGTGTCGGAAGTGTATGCAAACTGGAAATAAGCTAGAACGATGCAATAGCATTCAAGGTTGTAAAAATCAATTTCTACACTATTTCTCAACTTCTTTGAAAACTTTGCAAATATACGAGTATAGTAATGAAACATTACTATAAATTGACACAAGACTTAATGAACCAAGAATTGTTCTTGAAATGAAGTTTGCACGTAGAAAAATGTGATGAACAAATTATTTTGAAATTTAACATAATTATTATTCCACAAAATAATATGTAAAGGTAAAACAAGATAAAACAAGATAAATGAGATAAAACAAGATAATAGGATGAAGTAATGCCCACTCGGCATTAGTGTACATGATTTGGTTATTGGTTTACTCTTTGTTTTAAAAGTAAGAAAGAAATGCCGTTTCAGAAATACATACATATCTGGAATGTGTACATCCGCGTTGTTGATTTCTTGGGAGAGCAAAAGTTGAAATTAATATTATTGGCGTCTTCACCGTTGCCCGCGCACGGGCACCTGATTACACTTAGGGAGAGGAATTAGTTCCATGCATTCACATATGTGGAAAGATTGGTTGAATACTCTTTAGCTGAACGTAGCATTGAACTCTAAAATCTTGTTACATTATCTTTCATTTTATTTTTTAATGTTTTATACTCTTTCTCTTATTTCAAATCTTTAAAAAGCGTACGCATATATACAGCGTAATGCGAAAGGGATGGACCTTTTGTCTGTTTAGCAATTTAGTTGGACATTAGATAACAATCACCGTTGTAATATGATACTGGTGGAATGACCGAATGCTGAACACGTTATAACGTATAATATCAATGGATGCGTTCCACTTGATGCTACAAAGCGTTCTGATTCCCTGTTTTTCTTCATTAAAAGAAAGTACGCTTCAAAGTAAACCGCAGTTAGTGGACCATAGCCCACGGATCATATTACATATCTGCACAAATTTTATGCATTTAAAATCATAATATATAGAGTTAAGAAATTAAATAATTTCGGTGTAATTAATACAACCAATTAATACCGAAGTGATAACGCTGATAATGTTTTTATTCATCAAACTTACAGATGGCATTTGGCAAGAGCGCAAGTGTGGCAGGCCACTGGGAATGAAGTTCGATAAGAAGGGTAATTTGTACGTGATGGATGCCTATTATGGGGTTTTCAAGGTGAACGTTGCGACCGGAGATTACAAAAATATAGTGAACATTTCTAAACCGATTGATGGGAAACCTCCGCTGTTACCCAATAGCATAGATATCGCGGAAAATGGAGATCTTTATTGGACTGATAGCAGCACAGACTTCAGGCTTTACGACTTAGTGTTAACATTCTTAGCGAATCCATCGGGAAGGTAAAAAAAAAGATAAGGAGTTTTAGAAATAGTTTTAATATAGTGTATTATATCTGTATAAAAAAAATATATTAATTACAGGCTTATACGCTATGATGCAGCTAAAAAGAAAAACGAGGTACTGGTTCGAAATCTAGGATTCGCGAATGGGCTCAAGTTGAGCGACGACGAAAGTTTCCTAATTGTGGCGGAAACACAAATGAGTCGTATCATAAGATATAATTTGAAAGGGCCGAAGGCTGGTCAGCATGAAGTCTTTATTGACGGTTTACCGGGTTCACCGGACAACATTAAAAGTGATGGTCAAGGTGGTTTTCTCGTGTCTTTGGTTATTACTAAAGACTCTGAGCATCCTAATCTTGTCCACTCTTTCATGCCACATCCAAACTTAAGAAAATTGATTGCACGGTTGTTGGTGCTGATGGAACTACCATTTAAATTGTTGCACGACATTTATCCTAATACATATTCGGAGAGACTTATGCATGCGATAGGATCGTTCCAAGGCTGTGAGGGTCTCATAGATTCACGACAGAAAAGTCTGTTGTTCAGACTAGATGCATCTGGTAACATTATTGAAGTCCTTTCTGGGGATGATGGATCATACCAGCGAATGTCTGAAGCTCAGATACACAATGGCTTCTTATGGTTTGGTTCCCCGTGGCTAAACTATCTGTCGAGAGTCCCGTTAAAACAGGCTTTCCCTGACCTAGCTGACAGTGCGCAACAATCCTCGCGTGTAAGGTACGAGAAACAATCGCCGGATACTTCAGGTGTGAAGACGGAAAGAGTGAAACGAAGTACGGATTCTACGACAACAAAACCAACTGCCATTCCTACAACGACGCCCAAGCCAACCGCTGCTCCTACGACGACACCTAAGCCAACCACTGCTCCTACAACACCCAAGCCGACCGCTGCGCCAAAGCCATCTCCAGCTCCTAAGACGGACACTGCAGGCAGTGGCAGTGTGAAATCATCGGAAGCCAAGAAGGACAATGCAAAAACAGTAGGTGACGATGCTGGAAAGACACAATCCGGAAAGAATGTAAAGGTGGAGCAGGGTGCTTCTGTGAAACAAACTGCGCAGAAATCACAACCAGAGAAAGCCAAACGGGAAACAAACCGTCCGAGAGACGATCTATAATAAAAAAGCAATTAAACTATGATACACTTGTGATACCACCAACACTTGTTGAACGGTACACTCCATTTTTTCATTCCATTAAAAGCGACAGGTTGAGGATATATAGATTAGAATATCGATTTCTCATTAGTTTGCTTTATACTCACGTTGTTATATCCATTGATGTATATGACTTTAAAGTCATATACAAGTTATACAAATACATATACAAGTTGTGTGATTTATTAGAGGTGCTATGATTGCAAAAGGTAAAGTCCTACATGAAAAAAGTTGAAAATGTAGAAAGAACTTCATGCAAGGTTTTACTTTCGCGCAAATCAAGACTATTTTTTAAATATTTTTTCGTGTTTAATTAGCATAACTTAACTATGCATTGCAATCTAAATTATTCAACGTATCTCAACAGTGGTTCAAGACATGATTTAAGAACTGTAATATTCTACATGAATAATAGAAAATAGTATTTCAAGTTTGTCATGGAGGTTGCATGTAAGATATAAAAGTTATTTTTATTTTTCACAATCAAAATGTTACATTTTCATTCAAATTTTAATAAATTTTTGTTATCTTCTTTTTATGCAACATAGGAAGTTATAGAAGCTTAAAATTAAGAGAAGATGAAAGATTATTATAGTAATCTCCTTGATTGTTTTTGAAAACTAATTTATTTGTATAAAATCACGTTTTTTGATTTGATTTTTTTAAATATAGAAAATATATTATATAAAAAGATATAAAATATAGAAAATATATTAAGTTAAAAGGTCGTTTTTGCAAATTTTATTATACGTTTTTCATTTATATAGTATATATATATATTCTGATTTTTATACTTTATATCCTACTTGTATCGAAACCCGACTGACACGAACGAAAATTGTTACTCTTAGTTTTGCAAGTTTGAATACTATCGCTCTATCTTTGTACTGGCTCTCGGGGCAAGTGTGCAAGCGTATATCAAATGCTAAGACATTCATGCAGAATTCATGAACAATTTTTCGTAAATCTAGTTTTTATATTATGTGATTCTTTAATACGGATAATAACCCTAATGATTGTAATTGTTATGAATATTAAAATATAATTTACACAAACTTCGACAAGTGAGATGAAATAAATCCTAAAATGAGAATGTATAACGTACCGTACCGATATATATCGTAGGTAATTAAAGAATTGATATATAAATGTTCTTGTTAAGTTGACTGTCGATTATAAATAATAACTTTGTTATATGGTGTCAGATGCGATGTATAAGATAATTATAAGAATTGTACAGTTTGGCAGCTAAACAAAATAAAATTGACTTTTTCGATAGTTATTACCTGTCTGGCACTTTACGAAGATCCTCCACTCACTGAAATATGAATCTTGTGTCGACTAAGCTGAAAGATATCTGGAGCGTTCAAGCCAAGAGACTCGATATCTCTGGGATTCATAAACTGCTTTTTAACTAAACATTCACGCGACTGTTGGCTCATGAAACAAACTCAAAATTAGGAACATAGCTTTTATTAAAAAGTCCTTAAGTACTTAACTACACAATATACACATTCTCTCTCTTATACTATCAAAAATATATCACTCTGGAAGTTTATCGCTAAAACAAGGCGAGCACCTACAGATCAAGCCGTCTTACTACGACAGCAGGCAACAACGACTTCATTCTATCAATCGCGAACATTTGTACTTTCCATAAGACCGTCGGCTGCTTGACGAAGTGCCAATATCCGTTTCTCCTACGCACCGCCCACTTTTGCGCGTTCGCTAAAGAATTTTTGTACGCTACAACGTGCTTGTCTTTCAGCTTCGTCCAAGGCTCGTGCACCGTAGCTAGGCCTAATTTGACTAGCTCCTCGCCGATCTCCAACGAGTTCTGTTTTTGTGAGAACAATGTATGAGCAAGTACTTGATAACGACGCGGGCATAATCTCTGCATTTCTTACCCGATCCTTTTCCGGCATCGTTACCACGCATTCCAAGTACTCCTTCTCCCTGACGATGGGCAGGAACGTGATGCGCTTTCCACTCAGCACGGTTTGCAGCCAACTCACACCTGCAAGATCGACCCGAGTTTTAGGCAACTGCCCCGCCGACCCCGTGGCTCGGTACCTACCGTTGCCGGTAATATCCACGCCGCCGATCTTCACGGGCAGGTAGGCCTCGTTGAAACGGGGAAGCGGCAGCAAGGGCCGGTGGTCGACCAGCAGTAGAACCCTGGCGGAGCTCGGTTCCACGCGTCGCACGGTCCCCTGGAGCGGGACTTGCGACCGCACGAAGTGCAGCGGGACGTCGGACGGTTTCGTGAACTTGGCGAACTGAAAGAACAACGGAGGTAGAATGAGAACCGATCGCCAACGTGAGGTTCCCGGCGAAGACAGCAGGCGGACAAACGCCTCGCAACTCACGGGTCTAATTTTGTACAGGGCCGCGAGCAGGCCAGCGCTGGCGATTCCGTAGGTGATGAGCTGAAAAAGAGAAGGAGAAGCTGAGCGAGGAGCGGACGCGGGCGGAAAGGTTAGGAGAACGTCGCATACCCTTCCCGGGCCCATCTCGTCCTCCATCAGGATCTGCAGCCGCCCAAGGAGCGACGAGTCGTCCTCGCGCGCCATGGTCCACCCGCGTTCCCGGTGCCGCGGGTCTGTCGTTCGCGTCTCGCCTCGCACCGCTCGCCGATCGCATTCGCTCGGCCGCTCGCCGAACGTCGTGTCGTCTACGACTGTCCGTCCTCCCGCGGCTCGGTTATTCGTTCGACTGCGGGGACGACGTTTTTTTGCAAGCTATTCTATTCTTCTCTCCGTTTCATTTGTCGCTCGCAGATTCTCCGCGACACTTACCCTTCTCACGGTAGCCTCTGGTGGACGGCCCCGATTAACTTAACAGGAGCACGGTCAAATTTCCCGGTCAATGGGGCGCGGAATGCACGAGGTCGGCACTTTTCACCCGCGCCTGCCCCGCCACTGCCGTCCGCGCCTGAAACGAGACGCAAGAGTGCAGGCAGGGACATTGGAGAGAAAGAGAGAGAGAGAGAGAAAGGAGGGACAGCGGGAAAGTGCAGCGATCTTTGGACGTGCGACGCGACCGGTTATGTAATTGCTGGCTGAACGCTGAACTCGCGAAATTTTTCTCGGCGCGAGCAAGTGCGGACGGTAGATCGCGAATTTACGCTCGGGTTCTTCTTTGTTATGAATATACGATTTCTAATTGTAGTAATCTATATACATTTATTGAATGCTCGATTGGAATATTCTGAAATTCAGAATATTCGCGCACTCCAGAAGGATATTCATAGAACTATGTGCGCTATCTGGGATAAGGGCCTCTTTTATCGATAAAAAACGCCTCCGAAAGTGACTTGCGCAACCAATCAGAAAGCTTATTAGCCACTTTTATTGATAAAAGAGAGCTCGAAATACGGGCAAAAGTCTTCTCGAGCTCTTAACGAGTCCCTTTTCACGTTTCTGTTCTGAGAAACATTTTCCTAATCAAGAATCCAAAAAGCGAACTCGCTTTCA
>NW_011967243.1:3701851-3721447 GCF_000949405.1 Vollenhovia emeryi | reverse complement strand
CGCCACCAGTTCTAAGCTCTCTTCCAGATGCCTATAATGAATTCTTCTGCTCCACAAGAATTCGCGGCGAAAAGAAGACCGTTGGCTCCTTTTGGACACGGTAATCCCGGTGAGAAACGACTCGTCGATCGACGTCGTCTCGGCATCGACGGACGCGTCGCTTCTCGACGGGACTCCCGAGGCATTTAAAAACGTCAACACTACTTAATTGAATTCGTACAACGATCGTCTATCTGGAACGCTGGCTAAAAGAAACAGAGAGGCGCACAGTTGTTCCTTTCCGTAACATCGCGAACCCCAGTGAGAAATGAGAAATTCGTCGATCGAGAAATTACATTCGAAACGACGTCGAATCGACGTCAATTTGACGGTGTCGATGTCGATTCGACGTCGATCGACGAATCATTTCTCACTGGGACGCCCGTGAGCCTCGGACACAATCTTTCACCGCGAGATTTCCGCGCTCGAAGGAGATGCCCCCGGGATGACACGCGCGTTATCGGTCGGTGATAAAGCCCGCGGGAGGGAGAGAGAAAGAGAGAGAGAGAGAGTCGCTTTCGGACGGAGATGGACGCGCGCGTCTTTTCTCCCGTGCGATACTCGACGCGAAGAGCGTACCTTCGATATGCTCGGCGCGGCTCGATAACCGTTATCGCCCCGCGGGCGCGTAAATCGCGACTCGAAGAACACGGCGGGCGAGAGAGCGCCGAGCTTTCGGGAAACGGAAATACGAATGTAAAAAAAGAACGTGACTTCACGCCCGCGCGCCGCGCTCCAAATCCGCGCGCGGCGAGGACGCGTCGTGCGTGCGTGCGTGCGTGCGCCGCGGAGGCGCGGCCCGCGCGGCGTGCCAGCGGCGCGAGCCGCGCGAGTACATACGCGTGGTACACGCGCGCGCGCGTGGCAGCGCGCGACGACGTCGAGCGGTCGTGTCGGTGAGCCGCGGACGCGACGCGGTGGAGGCGAACGTCCCCGGCGAGGGTCGGGCCGCCCGCGCCTCAGCGCCGAACGTCCCCCCGGGCGCGAGCATGTTCCGAGACGGCCAGTATCTGGAGGTGATCAAGGTACCGCGTGCAACAGCTGTCAACAGCTGGCTGTCAAGCGCGCGCGCGCGCGCCTCCGAACATCTGTTACGAGGAGCCTGGGCGACGCCGGAGCGGGTTTCCCTCGCTCAGCGCCCGGGCGACGTCTCGGTATCTCTTTTTTCCGAACCGGCCCGGAGGCGACGAGCGGCGGAACGATTTGCGCCTTCGAGGGGCCCGGAGACGCGACGGTGTCGGGCGATGGTCCGTCGCGTTTTAATTAGCCGCGCCGGCGGAGCGTCTCTTCATTAGTTTTTTCTCTTTTCCTTTTCTGGAACGACGTCCTGGGTAATTTTGTATCGAGGGCATTGCTCATCGTGTCGCAACGTGTGTCCGCAGGCCTCGGACGACTGCCTGGCGACCGCCGTGGTCACCGTGCAGGAGAGAACGGTGGAGATCGAGAAGCGGAAGGTCGTCACGAACAAGTGGCTGCGGGTCGAGGACTGGGCGGCTCTGTACAGGATACTGGAGCGCGCGATCCTGCGGAACGGCCGCCAGGACGGTGGCCCGCGCCGCGAGGGCCGGCCGCGCGAGTGGAGGAAGTCGACTCGCCAGCTGGAAGTCACGTAAGAGCCGCGGGTCGTCCTGGCCCCGACGACCTTGCTTATCAGATCGATTGGATCTCACCTCGACACCGGTCGACTTACCCGGAGAGACAGTTCTGTTGAATCGGTCGCCGATCAAGTCGATCGGAATTCAGTCTTGTCTATGAATAAAATGTTTTCTTTTTTATTCAATTGTAAAGGAGAGAATTTGTTTTGTATCATGTAACAACGCGTAATGATAGGTCGATGCTAAAAATCCCATACAGCACCGAAGCTTTCAGAAACATCTCGGAAAACATTGTTGCAATGTTGAAATGTTTCTGAAAGCTTCGGTGCTGTATGGGACGGGCATGTACTTTTTAAACAATATATCTCTTACATTTTCTTGTAATTTCTCATAATCGACAAGCATCGATTATACAAGCTAATCTCGCCGCGGGCAGAAACGGACAGTATCGGATCTTCATTTTGTCCCCGATCGGAAATTCACATGCGCACAAATAACGTGAATTTCGTACAACAGGTACACCTTCGAGAACCCGGAAAGCGCGAGCGACACGTCATCCTTGCCCACGATAAAGGTGCACGTGTCGCCGGCCCGGAAGAAAGCGGTGAAGCGAGAGGTGGCGGACGACGAGACGCCGAAGAGGAGCAAGGTGAAAACGGGCGACGACGCGACGCCGAAACGAGGGAAAGAGGAGAGGTCTCCGGTTCGTACGACGACGAAAGGCGATCAAGCCAAGAGGACACCGGAGAAATCGGCACGGCTCTCCCCGGGGAGGACGGAGGCTCCGAGCGCCGCCGCGACGGCGGGGCAGGGAGACCTGAAGCGGAAGAAGTTCCGGACGTACACGCTGTCCGACGATCTGGAGAACGCGCCGTTGGAGGAGTACATCCCGGACGCGCCGCGCGCCAAGAGGTCGTGCCCGGACTTCAAGTACGTGCCCAGCCGGAAGAGCGCGTTGGAGAGTATGCGATTAACGTCGAACGAGTACACGCCGACTCTGTGCGACGGTAAGGTGCGCGCGGCGGAGGGCGTGAGCTACGTGCCGAACTCCGTCGAGAAGCCGGAGGCGAATCACGAGATTTACGAGCCGCGCGCCATCACGGCGGTGCCCGACGGCGTCTTCGAGGAGTACGTGCCCAACTCCAAGGGACTCAACTCCTCCGTGGAGGAGTACGAGCCCGACTTCCGGTCCCCGAGCAAACTGACCAAGTTCGACGACAGTTACGTGCCCTCGAGCGTGGCGCGACGGAGCGCGCCGGACGACTCCAAGAGAGCTCCGGGCAAGGACAAGCCGAAGGCGCAGAGGCCGGAGGCCTGTCGGAAAGGGACGGTGGACAAGAAGAAGATCGACTACCTCTTCTCGTGAGATACACGGACGTCTTGAGTGCTCAGGCGTGGGCGGTGTGCGGCCGAAGGAAGCTCTGCAGTGAGAAAATAGATTTTGATACGACTGACATCTGTAAAAAGTGTAATTTATCTTAATACAATACATAAGATTCTATCTATATATATTACATATTGTTTGTATAGTGATATCTGTAATAAAAATTATTCTTGCTAAGTACAACAGCACGTCGTTGCGTACATTTGATGTCTTGGAACTGGAGCAAATAGCGGCTTCACTCCCGACATGTCGGTATGCCTCCACAGGGATCAGTCTTGCGGCATACGCGATCCACTTAGCGGTCGTTCTCGGCCTCGCTTGGAGGCTCCTCGATCAAGTTCTTTATAGGCTCGTATTTGTTCTCCGCCACTTCTTCCTTCGATTCTTTTATTTCAGCGTTATCCTGACCGAGTTCCTCCTCGTCGTCGGTGTCGTCATCAGCGCCCGGATGAGCGGAGACCTTGTGCGTCGGGCTACCCATTGTCTGCATGGTTCCCGGCTTTTGCCACATCTTTTGCGAGCCCTGAAAATGACGAAGAGAGGCCGCGTGAGCGACATATCGAAGAAGCGGCGTAAATCAATTTACAAGCAAAAGTTACCTTCATTCCGCTGACTTTCTCCATGTAGTAATCGTAAACGAACTTGGCCATGTGCGGCATGTCCTCGATCTCCATCGGGACTGTCGAAGGCACGGCGTCGTTCGGCCGCTCGGTGGGATAGAGCTCCTGCGGCAGTAGCTGCAGCTTCAGCGGTCTCTGCATCAGTTGATCGAACGCCGGCGTCAGCTCGAAACAGTTCTTGAAGAGGGACACGCGAGCGAAGACGTAGAGGCCGAGGCGGGCACGGGACATCGCCACCACTAGACGCCTCGCGTCCCTCAGGTGACCAACCGCGCGCGTCTTCACCAGAGACAAGAGGATGTAGTCGTTTTGCTGACCCTGGTACTTGTCGACGGTCGTCACTTTGTTCGGTCGGCCAATCAAAGGATTGTTCGCGCACCGGATGTTTATCACGTCCCTTATCAGGTGCTTCTGGCCGTTGTACGTCGTTAGGATGCTGATCTTGTCCGCCGGGTATCCCAGCAGGCGCATGTACATGAACACCGCGACGCAATACTCGGCCTCGGCGAGATTCTGGTAGAAGTAGGCGCTGGGCTCGCTCTCGCCGACGCCGTTGAAGTCCTCGACGTTCACCAGCTGGAAGTCGTACAGGAAACCGGCGTTCGCTACCAGATATTCGGGGCTGTGCTCCACGTGCGCCAGATTGCCCAGTTTCTTGTAGCGCCAATTGTAGAGATTGCAAATGCTGGGTCTGGCACGGCCCTGGCCGTCGAGATCGACCGTGGGCACGCCCAGTCTCACGAATCTCGCGAACAGGGACTGCTCCATGTTCGAGTACTTCTGGAAGGCCATGTTCTTGATGACCGGCGGCAGCTGATGATGGTCCCCGATCATTATCCAACGTTTCAGGCGATTATATCCATCCTGGGGATTTTGTAGCAACAACGGTATGAAAGTCTCTATCTCCAAGATCTGCGCGGACTCCTCCATGAGGATGTTGTCGTACTTGAAACCCATGTCGACAAGCTCGCGGCGTTTGAGCGCCGCGTGCGTACAGGTCATAGCGATCACCTTGGCCTCCTTCACGAGCAAGTATTTCGACCTGTCGAGGCCCGATCGTAGTAATTCGAAAGCGCGGAACTCCTCCAGCTGCGCGAATATTCTCTCGATATACCTGCGTAGATAATATCTCATTAAAAGTAGCCGCGATTATTTATCAAGGGTTTATCACGCGTGTTCTTACCTAAAGCAACTGCACGCAATCTTGAGATCTTCCTCGTATGAATTCCGCTTGAAAAGCGGCTGTGGGGCGTTGTCGAAGAATTTGTGGAAGGGAAATTCTTCGTCGACTATGGTAGATAAATCTGACTTTTCGCTCGTGTGCTGCCTCTGCTTGATCCTGACCTGGAAGCGGTCCCACCTCGTGGACACTTGATACATGAAGAAGTAACCCGCCGTTTCACACGTGTACGCGACGTCGCCCTTCACGTTCAGAGATTCCTGAGAGAAGAGATACATTGCAACAACGGAATACGATTAAACAGTATTAATAATTTGAAAAATAAATACCTGTAATCTCTGGACCTCCAAGAGCAGATCCAAACGCTTGGCGAGAACGTAATTGACCCTACCGTAGCGACTGAAGTCCTTTTCTGTTTCCAGGGCCTCCTCTCCGTGACCGAGACGCAGCAGATGCCGCTCGTCGATATCGAGGGCCATTATCTTCTCGAACAGCTGATTAAGCGCTTGATTCGAGTGCGTGACGATCAGCGTTCTCTGATTCGGAAAATTGTGATACAGATTCGAGATGATTTGCACAGCGACATCCGTTTTGCCGGTACCGGGCGGGCCGACGACCAGCGTCAGACCTGGCTGCATTCCAGCTCGTATAGCTTCGACTTGCGTTGGCGTAAAGGGAATCTGATTTCTGCAACGTGGCAACATGTTTTTCCTCCGTTCAAAGTAACACGTTTTAACATGCTATTAATACGCTACGAATAAACAAAGTGAGTGCTAACTTTTTCGGCTCGTTCGCTCTGTATGGACCTCTGCTGGGCGGCACGTGTGGTTTAACTGTAATGACCTTCTTGACCGGTTCGTTGTTGTGCTTCGCCAGGACATCCTCGAAAATCAGCTGGAACGGCCGCACCAGGTTCCCTTCGTCCTCCGGCTTCGTTTCGATTTGGTACTGAGGAAAGCTGGCTCGCAGATGGTCGATGTCGAGGAACGTGTCGTTGAAGTCTATCGTCGCGATTTCATCCGGCATTCTGTCGCGTCAAATAGTTTCAGTATCAAATAGTTAGGTCGGGCAGTAAGTTGACAGCCCACTCCCAAGAAACCAAATCTTCTCTCAAAGAAAGGCCTCTGATTGAAGATAAAAAACTAGAGGAAACTCGAGCCCGACTTGGACTGTAGCGCCATCGGGTAGATTATATAAATTATTACAGAATGCAAATTATCACAGAAGACAGTAGAAAATTTTGATTTATCTTTCAAACAAATAACCGAGATAAATTAGTATTGCTTGGAAGATACTGATGGAGTAATTTGCACGAGAACGTAATTGCAAAAGAATATATCTACTGTTAAAATCTCAGATATGCTCATCCGTTTATAATGAATGCTGTTCCGAGCAATCAAACAAGTTACACCCTCAATTTTGCTATTGGTATAAATGTATGGATGGATAATAGATAAAGATTACCTGGAATAGCATGCTGCACCCGGATCGCCGTATCCGAGGATTATGTCGTGCAACCAGTCAGGCACGACGCATTCAGTATTCATCAGCTCCCTTATTGTCTCTAACACGGCTTTGAAGTTGTTCTCCTTAGGTTTACGTCTCATTATGATATTAAATCCCTCGTACACGTCCTCGCCGCCGTGGCTGGCGTTATCCATATCGAGCCGGTATTGATTGCAGTCCAGCCACACTCTATAGGTGCGTGAATCGCCCGGTAGAATCGGCCTCGGCTCGGGGCCATCCTCTATCACTCTGCCGTTCGAGTCGAGCATGCCCTCGACCTCGCACCCTCGCACCGTCGTTAAACCCACTTGCGGTACAAAGGGGAGCTTGTGACTGTATTTAGTGCCTGCGACAGTATGACAATTGTCTTAGAGAACTCTGATCTATATTATTATGAGGCTATTAATTAAAAAGTTTTTTAAATAGCGAATTCATCGCTGAGACTGCATACGAAAGCAAAATTTGCTTATATATTCAGTCATTCAGTACCGTAATGAAACGTGTCTTATTGATAAAAATGTTAGAACAAGATACGTTCTTCAATTGCGACAAAATCGTCTGTAATTTGGAAGCTAAGAATTAATCTGTTATTTATAGCGAGTTATTAGAGATCTTTTCTTTATGTAATTCAATCTTATTTACGAAACAGACTCAAGTTACTCTCTTTAACATCCGTCTTATCTTACCGATAGGATTCGGCGGCTTGACTGTGATGAGGAAGCACACGTCGTGTTTGCGAAGGTTCTCCCATTCGGATTTAATTTCCTTACGAACGCTGAGGTTTATCGTTGCGTCGGCACGGACTCTCGATGGCCGGTTCTCGCCGACGTTAGGCTTAGCCACCTCGACCACGGCGAATTGCGTGATGGGCTGAGCCATTCTGGCCCATCCGCCAAAGTAGACACCGCCGTCCTCCGCTTGCCTACAAGTAAGAAGAAATATTGTGATTACTTTTATTTTTGCGAAAATACGAAGAGGCTAAATGTGCAACGCGGCGATTTAACATACCAAGGACTTAGCCTGCTCACGGCATCCTCGATGTCTTGTCGTATTTCGTCTGTGAACAGCAGCAATACAATGAGTTTAACTGATATATCCAGTCATAAATTTGGATAAAAAAAAACGACAACGCCGCCCACTTATTTTATTACAGCTTGTCACGTACATGTAGATTCCAAGCGGAATAGATTGAAATTCCGCAGCAGATAATCGTGCAACGTGAGGAACTGCAGGTTCAGTTTCGGCAGAGCCAGACAGCCCTCGCCAGAAAAATATTCGGTCGGGACGATGCTCTCGTTCCAGATGATATCCTCGGTCGGGTAGAGAGGCATCTCATTCAGCTCTTCGAGCTGCGACCGCCTACGCTCGTGTCGCGAAATCTGAAATTAAGACGCACACTCTCAGAATTCAGATCGACCTTGATGGCGTGAAATCTCCCGCGGTATCTCTCGACGTTTTCTTTTCTTTTTCGTACACCCACCAGCAGTTCGCGCAAGAAGTCTATATCCAGGCGGTACCAATTCTCATCCTTTTCTCTCTCCGCGGGCGGCACTAAATTTAAATAACTCGCGATAGACCTTAATTTTTCTTGACTGAAAAGAAAACACAATATTAGTCGCGGTGTTCCTCAATGCAAAACACTTCGTGGTGTTTATACGTCGATATAAGTGTTTCGCGCAATGAATTATCCGACGATATTATTTTCGAGATTAATGAGCCACGCGTATTTTGTAGAGTAAGCGAATAACATCTTACGTGTACGGAACTGACCTGAGTGAACCGAAGTGTTTGTACAAAGCATCCCTGACGTCGACGCTGGCTACGTTGGCCAATGCGAAGCTTCTCAGGTCCGGGAATTTCGCAAAGACCGCATTCTGAAAGGAGTTATAAATTACCTATTAGTCTCGGGATTTCAGGAATTTATTATACGTAATATCTACGTCAGCGTTAACGATACGGCTGATAGGACATAACGGCTGAAATTAAAATTCATGTCTCGGGATATTGGATCAACAACGTTTGGTTTACGGGAACTACACAACGCGTTCAGTCAACGCGTCGATTTGCTATTTTTGCATTAAAGGCAAAAAATCGGGGATGTCCTTTCGCATATTTTATTCAGCGCGTGTGCAAATTGCTTCTTAATGCGCGGCGATGGCAACAACTCTCCACGTACCTGAAGGGACGTAATCTTGGCGTAATGCAGCTCCGTCATGTCGTGATCCGTCAGAGGATTGCCGGTCTCCTCGCTGATCTCGAACCGCGCGTAAAACTTGAGCATCTCCAGGAGCTGCAATCAAGATAAATCGAACGGATAGTTTTTCGAACGGTGTTATTTATTGTTGCGCATTATAAATCGCATGGCTTCTTTCATGGGGACGCGCGACTGGCTATGCGCGCGCGATAAAACCAGAATCAACAGAATCATGCATTTATAATCGATTCTTCGACGTCATAGGAGGACCTGCCGCAGGTATGTTAATCGTTTTTCTCAACGGACGAGAGGTTTCCTCCTCTCCTTCGGCGAGGAATCCTCCCGAGAAATTCCATCGTCGAGGAGCTGATATTTATTTTCCGCGCGTTTCTCATTCGTTGTCTGACAAAATCATTTTCCGCAGTGTGTTAAAATCTCTCTCTCTCTCACTCAGCAAATGAAGATTATTAACTACTCATTTCTGGGTTTAAGACGAGCCAAAAAACATGGAAGATAATTCAGTTCTCATTTTAAACGTCCTGGTGTAATATTGTGTAGGCACGAAATGTATTATTTAAGTATTATATTATTATAATGCCTTCAAGGGAACAAAATCTTCCGGCCGTTCTCATTTATTAACAAAGGCAAGAGACAAAACAAGACAATGAACGTAAAGGTTGCGAGACGTGCGAATTAATGAAATAAAAAAAAGTTAACAGAGTAATCCGTTGATAGATACATCTCTCAGGTGGTACCGCAATACCGTGAATATAATAGCTTCTATCATATTCTTTGGGCAATTTTCGATGAAGACCGATAAATTAATAAGCTCGGCTTAATAGCGCGCCTAACAAACGAGCGTGCCAATTAGTGCGGTTCGTTACTCGTTCGTTGCTTGGCGTGTTCCACATATCAAGCGACTCTTCGAATGCGATTAACCGACTGCGGTTTGAAGGAAGCATCGCAGCGAATGTTAACGATAGTAATTAATCATATAGTAATTATCAGAATTGCCTATCCGTTCCGCCTTCCCGCTCGCATGTGCGTTGCAACACAATACCCCGGTTGGAGGATAATTCTAAAACTTTCGGGACAATCCAGACGCGGTGTTTCGCAGTGGACTCACATATCGCCAGCATTTTCATTTCTACGTATGAAAAAGATGCTGGACGCGTAACGGTGCTCCTTCAACGTGTTTCTTTGCCGCGTTCTCATTCACGAGGCGTGACGTTCGTAAAGCACCAACGATAACACGCAACGCCTCCGTGTTCCTTCTCCTCTTGACTAGACGGACGTTTATTTCGTGTCTCTCGACTTTGAAAGGGTATGCAAATCCAACCACACAGCGTTACGTACTGATAACGTATCACAAGTTCAATAAGAGAGAAACAACCATTTCTCACGTTCTACCACTCGATGCTAGAACTTGGTCCAAGTTCTAGTTCCGAAAAATGTTTAGCCCACCAACTTGCAGCTATTCCATAAAAACTGTAAGTGGATTGTCCAGACATTTCTTGAAACTACAAACTTGGACCAAGTTCTAGCATCGTGGACACAGGCCTTTACTCTTTTCTTAACTAATTAGTTCTCTTTGCGGTATGTATTCCCCTCGGAGAATCCCTTCTGCGTAGCTTTCGCGTCCCTATTTGCATATCGACGCCTAAGGGAGGATCCGCCGCTTCGGTGGACCATTGTTTCACTCTGGCCGTCGTTCGCAACGCGATCTGATGGTACCCCTCACGAGGGAAAGAAAAGAAACAATACGCGGCACGGTCGCACCGCGCGAAAAAGTGGGAGAGGGATCTCGGTGCTATCTTTCAGCCGCCGGCTCTGTCCGCATCGCCGGTAAGCTCCGGAGAACAGCTCGCCGTTACGTTCAGTTTCGCAGCGCAACCGCGTGAGTTCGGCCAACGGGCGACTCGCCGTTCCGATCGCTTATCAGGGCCCAATCGTATCGACAATCAAAACACACGTCGACTTCTCTGTAAAAGCCCGCGTGACACGCGTCGAGGGCTTTTCTCGTGATTTCGATAACGGGCACCTCGTCTGGCTCGATCTGTGCAAACAGAAAACTGCCTTTTTCCGCGACCAAAGTTCCGCGTCAGCTTTCGAGTGAAAGCGAAGGTCGATCGATAAGGCACCGATAAGGTCTTCTCACGCTCCTCACGTCTGCAGCAGCCCGGAATCGGGGCGACTCCGAAGTGCCAAGAGGGAAGGAAGAAGCGCGCTGACAGGAAGCGGGAAATCAGAAACGCAACCTGGTGGCAACGAAACTTGGAGCTTGTTATCTCTGGAGAACTTTCCACGATAAGCCATCGCGCGCTTGTTTCCTGCAAACACCAGTGCGATCTGTTGTCGGTCCGTTGACCCTCGCTTGGTCCGCGTGACCCCAAACCAGACTCTCCCCTTGGAGTTCGTGTCGCCGGAGCTTCTTCGCCCAGGTCGGCTGTCCATCTTCGGCGAGAGACAGACTCGCCCCGAATATCCAGGAACGAGGAGATGCGGTAACGAGAGCGAGAGATGATGTCGTTGACCGGCGTGAGTTATCCCAGGCAGCCGAGCGCCAGCAGAGGTGAGCTTCGTGTGCTTCCCTTGCGCGCCTTTGCGCGCTGGACTCTCCTCCTCGTGCGACGTTTTCACAGAAACCTTCCGTGAACCGGTTTTATCTGCGTCGGTCATAAGAAAAACTGATCGTAATTAATTAAACTGCCATTGGCAGCATCACCGATCGCTTCGCGCTTCGGATCGTTGTAATCCATTTCCCGGAACTTGGAAATCCTCCCGCGTGGAACCGATCACGTACATTGCAAAGTTCGCTTCTTCCATCAGTCCTAAAATATCGCAGTGTACAAAGCATGGTACACGCTGCGCATTTTACGATTCAAATAGCGTCACTTCTCTTTCATGTTGTTTCATAAACGTGCGCCTCGCGATCACGTCTCGTTCTGTCCGTTTCTAGCGAGCACACCAGAAACGTATCTCGTTTACGTAAAACGTAGCTCATTGGTATTCCACGACGCAAACTCATCTATAATACAATCGCCGCCGCCACGCGCACGGCCACGCCGGCGATGGAGCGTCCGATGTTCAATTAATTTATCAATTATCAAAACCTGAACACGCATTGTATAATGTTCAGGTGTTGATAATGTACAATAATGAATACGTATTGTACAATGATTATAAGAAAATTCGCGATTATCGGTAGGAAAAAAGAACTCCAATCTATCACGAGTATTTCCGCAACAAGGAAGCTGCTGTGAGGAGAATTATTACTAGATAATCGACTTGCAGTCAACATTAATGCACACGTTGGGATGCGCGCGCGCGCTTGGGAGAGACAATATTTCGTTGTCTACTTGGAAAACGCGCGAGTCCGCGTAAGGTCGTTGAAAACTAGTATCAAGATAAGCGCACTGTGAATTACTGAGAAAAAATCGCAACCGGCTCTCTATAAATAGGCGCAGATGAGGAAATGAATACTTTATCGCGACATTTCATAATCTTCATAAAGCTCGTTTGATCTAGAGATACAGAGCGGCATTAGGCAAGCCACTTCGATTATCAACAGCGATTTGCGCTCGTGCGATTTCTGTTGAAAATGAGACATTTCAAGCTGCAGCTGGGTGTCTTGAGGAGATCCTGTTCTCCTTCCTTCTTCACTGAAAGAAAGCGGATCCGCAGCTTTGAGCGAACGACCACGCATCTTACCTTCGCTTGGAAATATCTCATTTTCAACATTTTACAATATTGTTACAATATTCATTTTTGTTATGCTTTTTGAACATTTTCACAATAATCGTTGGAAGCTACGAGTGCCTACTGGCCCCTTCCTTTTTGCCCATGAATTCTATCGCTGGCGAATAGTTTATCGCGCTAACGCGACAATCCAGACTGAACGAACAGCGGGAAATTTATCGGCACAACACTTCTCTAATATATGTACATATATACACGGAGGCAATGATAACGGCGACACGTGAGGCATAAGAGCGCTTATTCCATTCATTATACGACAATTGCATGTAATTAAACATGGACGGCGTTTCCATCGGCTTTAATTAAGTCGTCCCCGCTGCGGTGAGCGACGTAGGTGACGAGACCGCGTCGATTCATGGTTAATTCCACGGTGTACTAAAAAAGCAAAAATTGTTTCCAACGTCAGACTTTTCCTAGAAGTTACGCGACAACAATATTCGACGATTACTACACGCTCGGCGCGTTGTAAGGCGCGACTTCTTGACTCCGTTGATGATTTGCGATACGAGGTATCGCGTTCAAAGTTTACGATCTCGACGTTCGCACCGTGACGGGATAGTTACATCGATCGGGTCAAGAGATCGCCCTAGAAAACTTGAATAATCTCGCGAGAGAAGGCGAATGTGTGTACACACGTTAACGATCGCATTTCGCGCAAAAGTAATATGTTATCCGGCGAGATTACCAGGCCGATATCATTATAAATAAAAGATGCGAAAATAACTGAGGCGTTCGCTTAACTGATGATAATAGCAACAAATCAACAGCGTAAAAGGAAAGGAACATTTTAGAATACGCAAGTTCGCAAGAAACATACACGCATTGCGTACCGATAAGTGAAGTATACACCATCTTTTTAACAAAGCGATTAACATTATCGGTGGATATTAAGGAGCATTAACATAACAACAAACAACTTGACGCCACGTGCGGGCGTGTAATCTCGCGACATGTGGGAACAGGATACCGCCGCAATTTTTGCAAGATAAATTATTCGGCGTGTTAACTCGCTCTCTGAATTTCGTGCTGCTTCAGCGTGAGATGCTCTCGTGAAATGTCAAAACGTGAACGCGGTCGAAACGGTACGCCGGAGTACCTGCACGTGCGTCCGGTCCAGCGCCTGTCAATAAAGAGTTAACAGTCGCAAGTTAACGAGAGAGCCGTCCCTCCTTCTTTCGCAACGATTGTTTGATATCGCACATCTGCCATTTAGCTGAACTGGGTTACGGGTGCCATTTCCACGTCGCGTCTCTTGTTGCGTTCTGCGGAGATCGGGCGACCGCTTTTTATTTCTCCTGCGTCGAGGAGGTGGATGCCGACATACGCAGATGGACCTGCGTCGTCTCGAGCTTGGTTTTCCCAGCAAGAGTCCCGCGCTTCATTTCCCGCTGGAAATCTCATAGCCCCCGGATAACTGAAACATTCACGTGATAACGCCGGGTCTAGTATCGTCTAAGATAAAAAAATGTTCCGATATCAGGTCGACCCTTGACGCGCACGGAAGCTCTGTTGAATGTGCGTGCCGTGCGTTAGAACGTGGCGATATATTATGGAATATTTTTAAATTCTATCGTTATGTTAACACACTAAACCCGTCGTCAGCTTAACGTGCATTGTATAAAGTTTTCGTAGGCGAGATTACGCCAGTAAAGACGGTGCCCTCACAAACGGGATCGTCGACAATACCCAGATTATTGTCAGACGAATATTGCGATCTTTGAGAAACTGACGTGGCCAATTAATGAGAAAAGATTCATTCCTTGTCACAGTTCCGCGCGATTAAACGTGACAAAACGGTACACGACTGTGTTATTTTAAGCTGCACCTTTCTGGCAAGCATCTATCTTTTCACAGAAGAGTTGAGTCAACCGTGTCGTTACGTTTAAACAATGCGATATTCCGCAGGTCCCCTCTGGTTGCTGTGGCTCTGTCTGTTCGCGAGCTCGGTCTCCCCGAGCCTGTCCTTCAACGTATCCTGCTGTCCCAGGAACACGGAATGGCTGGTCTCGCTCAATTGCTCGGACGGCACGTCGATCCGGCTGGAGTGCCCGAACCAAATCTACATGTTGGATCCCACGCGGGACGACAACTTCACTATTGTCCACGAGAACGACACCGTCTGGCTGCAAACGCCTGTCGATGATATGAAAATCCCGGCGGACAGGTAGAATCTCCGCAAACTTCCGCTTGTACTTTATCCGCGGACTAATTTATCGCGCACGTGCTCGCGGAAGGAGAAAGGAAATAAAGAGAAAGAGAGAAACGATAGCTGGAAGCAGCTGGGAGGTTGAGAAACACGAGGAAAATCCTGGTGTTTGGAAATTTTCTGCGCTCACGTAGTATCGCGAGATGCATTATTGTGGCAAGTTATTATTGCGCAATAGTCCCACGCAGTTAGAGTCTTCCGTAATGAGCGAACGATTAATATCGCGACGGATCCGTGACTGACAATGAGCGTTGATTTCGATCGCTAATGAATCTTCTTGTTCGTTAGATTCTGTACAACCAGAACGATGTACAACAAACCGGTTGCCCTGGTGTGTTTCGACGAGGAGCTGATGGAAGAGAGCGTGGTGAAGACGTGGAAAACCACGTTAATTTGCATCGTCAGCCTCATCTCGGCGATCTTCCTGATCATCACCCTGGCGATTTATGTTATATTGCCGGAATTGCGGGAGTTACAGGACAAGGCGATGATGGCTGCTGTTACAACTTTGGCGGTCAGCTACACTATCCTCTCCATTCAGCATTTACGGTCGAACTTTGAGGACGACTACGTCATCTGCGTTTCTCTCGGTATAAATATATATATATATATATATTAATAATCACATACAATTCTCGTCAAGTCGCTCTAACAAATGTAGAGAAACTTATCGCCGACTTACGACAAGTATACCTTGAAAGGCTGCACATAAAAATAGTCTCTTGTCCTTCCAACTTTCCACTATTATCCAATCCGTGCGTTTGCATTTCAGGATTTATATTGTACTTCTCCTTCATGTCTGCGTTCTTCTGGTTGAACATCGTGGCCTTCAACGTGTGGCGATGCGTGTGGTAAGTGCTAGGCAAATACGTCGCCGGATGTGCGTAAAATTGCAAACACTTTCGTCTATCGGAGAGACAGATACCTCGCATTTGCGCATGCATCTTCAACATTCAATTATCCGCACAGGTTTAGGAACTTCAGGGTAAAGGAGCAATTGCTCTTCTACACTTACTGCGTTTGGGGATGGGGCGGCCCGACGTGTTTCCTGATCGCCGCGCTGACGACGCATCACATGTCGGGCGAGTACTTGCGACCCGGCTTTGGCGAATACTCTTGTTGGTTCAGCGGTAAGTTTTAAGGAAAGAGCAGACGAGTCTCGCAAAAATATTGGAGTAGAAAAAAAGTTCAGCGAGTGACTTCGCATAACATTGTCGATTTAAGGGGTCCGTCGCGCCGAGCATTTTCTAGGATAGAATATTATTTTTCGTGTCCATTCTTTTCCACAGGCGGTACACAAACGTGGGTGTACTTTTACGGGCCGATCGCTATTTTGTTAACGTTAAACACGATCTATCTCGGGATGACCAGCTGGCGTTTGTGGCATCAATATCGCGATTACACGGGCAGCAAGCTGCGAGTCTTGCGATTTAAGTGCCTACTGTACATTAAACTGGTGTTCGTCATGGGTATTACCTGGATCTTTGAACTGATATCATTCGCCGTCGGGTCAAGATTGGATGAATTCTGGTAAGCAATTGTTAAAACACCCTGCCCTGGCGTCAGCGTCTATCGTTTGCTAATAAAGTGATTTTTTCTCCTCGCCAGGATAGTGACGGATCTATTGAACGGTCTTCAGGGATTCATCATATTCCTGTTGCTGGTCGCGACGCGGAAAAGAGTGCGGAAGCTGTTGGCGAAGAAGCGGCCGTGCGGTATCGCCTTCCCGAAATCCTGGGCCGCGTACGAGGACGAGGAGTGCGAAGAGGTGCTTCCCGAGGAGCTCGAGCTGTCTCAACAAGGATAAGGCGCTCACACGCGTCTTCCTTGCGCAATTTCTTTCCCAGGATCACGACGCGCTTTAGACGTAAGAAATATCGCCTGGGAAAAGATAATCTTGATTTACCTGTGCATTATCTGCAATCAGGCGCAGATAACGCGGCGTGTTGTCGAGCTTTTAATTAATCTGATTCTAGAATTAACTCGTTTGTACGCGCATTTCATTCTCGTGCTGCACGAATATTCTCGGTTTTGTATAGTCTCAGTTATGTTAGTCCGTTATCACCCGCGCGATTTAGTTTAATTGTGAGACCAATATTATTTTATCGTGTCTCTCGTTAACACACGTGTGTATCATCACTTATCCTTTTACGTATAGCGCCATAAGAGAGAGACCTAAAAATATGACGTTTGCCTGATAACGAATTAAGCAACACAAATACATGTTTCAAACGGCCGATCATTGTGGAACGCAAGCGTGCTGTTTTCACGATTAGCGTAATGGAGTACATTATTGTTAAGCGCTGCATAAGAATCTCTGTAAACATTATGCAAATGTTGATCCGAATCGCAGAGAGTGTCTCTGCGCGCAGGAGAACACGTGGACACAGAATTATAACGACGATCACAATTACTCATCGGTGCGTAATATCATTTCGCGCCTGTGATTCAGTTACAGTTTCTCGCTTAAGTCACTCGCGGAAATGTGACGACAGCCAGACGTTATCCACGTCCCCACGCTTCCCTACGATTTCCTACGAAAACGCGCAAATCCGACTCATTCGCGTTGTTGTTTTCTCCCGTTCTATCTACTTCGCTATCGCGCGGGTCCCCGGCGCGTGATATCGCGCGCGCGGTGAGAACGTTGCGCAAGCGAAACCAAACGTGAACGGGAGCACCTGCGACATTGGATTGGAGCCACAGCCACCGGGCAATTGAGCAACAAGCCGCGACGCAAGATCGCTCGCTTGTATCCCGAGGCCGAAGGCTACCGGGCACTTTCACCGCGGGCGAGACAATAGTCCTGATACGTGTGATGCGCGTATTAGCATAACAAGCACTCGTCAGAGAGCTCCGAGTGTCGCCCGATCCGATTCGCGCGGTGGCACAGGTTTAGACCAAGAGGTTTAGGGAGCTCGTCACCGCCGCAACGCGGTAAATGTGCGCTTTAAACAAACACACATCGCTTGTCCCACTTCCACCGATCTCGCGATAATTCGTTGCGCGTCATCCGCTTCGACGCGCGTTCATTAATGTAAATTGAAAGGCGCCCCTCCTCGAGGCCCCTTCTCCGTGGATTCTTCGATCAGTTCGAAGCTGATTCCGCGATTCCTCGAAGAGTGCAAGGACGACCTGTGGTTTAAAAATTATTTATATCCCCCGATATCTTAAAGGAACCTACATTTCACGTCGGTTGAAGGACCCACGGACGAATGGTGGGCTCCGCAAGAAGTGCGACAGTTTAACAATAGAGTATCACAAATGTATCAAATAATATCGCGTATGACAAACACGATCGCATTCACGCAGTACATTCTGGCTTGTTGCAGATAGCTGGTAACGACACGAGCAACATTTTTTAAGCAAAGTGGATCATCCCGAGACAATCGAAGCGACTAGAGACCCCCTGTAGATCTAGCCATCGGAGACTGGCCATAAGAGTTCGTCAAATTCCCGCGGGTGAGAGAGAAACATAGGCTATCTCACTCTTCTATGATCGTAGAATCGAGATAGTCTATGTTTCTCTCTTACTCGCGGGAATTTGACGAACTCTTGTGGCCAGTCTCTGGATTACAGGGTCTCTAGACGCGACGAATTCGCCCAAAATACATTCGATTCCGCAAAATAATCGGCAGAACGCTTTCACAAAATGTTTACAAACGTACGCACATTTTATACATTGCTACTTAGTTCTATAAAGTAAATCACAAGCATTGCCATTTAAATTCTCTCGCGTTCACAATATTTACCGAGGCACAGGCTAAGTGGACAGAGAATTCTTCCGATTAAATCTTTCATAATTTTCAACGTTAAAAACAAAATTAATACCTCGCTGTTATTTGAAATGCTGACTCATGCTGTTATGCGCAGATGCATTCGTTGCAGCCTGAGAATTTCGTACTTATGCTCTTTTTTTTTCTTCGTTTTCATAATTATATCAAAATGACTTAATAATAAAGTAACGTGTACGTAGTCGAACCGTCATTTGGATAAAGGTGAAGTGGGACAAGAAACGACATGGGAAAAAAGAAGATAAATGAAGAAAATCCAACGACAGATATAAAATATTATCTCCTCGCGTAAGTTGCTCGCGTACCTGCATATATCACCGCGGCCAGTAGGAATAACATATTAGACAGGCATGAGAATTAATCCACGACAATCCCGGAACTTTCGTTAAGTTTTATTATAGCTACGCTAATGAAATGCACCGTTAAACTGGAGATAAAGAAGGATATTGCGGTGATTTGTACATTCTCTCCGCGTGTCCTCAACACAGAAAGAAGTGACATGTGAGAAAGGGACTTGCAAGTTTGATTAAAGTTATTTAAGAAGAGAAATCATTCTATTACGACGTAAAAGTCGACGAATTTAGGCTGCACGAGGAATTAAAGACGCACACCACTCACTCCCTCTCTTTCTAGCCTCGTAAAGTTGACAATGATTCGATTGTTCAACGAAAGAGGAGCGTCACTGTCGTATACAATCATCATTGAGAGCGTAAATAGAGCATGTTAGCGTTACATTACGTCTTGAGAGCGAAAAGAGAGTGCCGACAAGAAGGGGAGAGGCCCGGCAGTCCGGAAGGCCCTATTGGTCTTTCTCGGAGGACTCTTTATTAGTCAATCTATTTTTAGCGTGCACTGTTAAATCGGCAAGTCCTACAGAGAATCTCGTGAAATTCTTTTCGCGCGCTCCAAACAAAAAGAGAATTGGAATAATTTCTACATTCTACCCATGTGTCGACGCAGGAAGGCATTGTAAGTGAGAAAAGAACTTGCAATTTTCATTGAAGCCGTTCAAGGAGAGGAATTTGAACACACGAAAACACTCGAGCAGCAGCACTTGAGAATTTCAACCAATCGGAATTTTCAGCGTCGCTTAATTTGCAGAATGTCCGCTTACATTTTACACTGATCAATCTCCCCAAGACCTTAAGTCTTACCGCTTAAATCCTACCGTGTATTTCTAGCTTTTGATTGACGACAACAGTACCTGAAGATGAACGTTGCCCTCTGTACTCTACATTTCTATTCATATCCCAGCAAATTTATCTTTACTCGCACAGTAAAAACACATGTTGTCGCGGGAACCAAAAGTCCATTTTTCATCT
>NW_011967243.1:3671090-3700568 GCF_000949405.1 Vollenhovia emeryi | reverse complement strand
AAACTCGAGACCTGAATATACAAAGACGAGACCGACGGAGATGCAGCGTTTCCTCGGAGGAACGTACATTTCATAAACGCGTGTCGTATTTTACATACCGCCGTTGCGGCTTAATGTTGACACGTTTAGAGAAGAAGCGGCGAATGAATAATACAAAGATGGAACGAGACGAGACCGCGAGAAAACAGGAAAAGAACGCCACTGCGCACTTGCGAATTCACGCGAACAGCGCCAATTTACATACGTTGACGTTCACTATAATATTCGGGAGAAATACCGCGTTGCTTTCGTAATCTGCAACATTTTTGTCTAATTCACCTAGAGATACTTCTGATAAGATTAAAAAGGAACTGTCCTTTTTTTTGAGATTTTAAGTACAATGTTGAAGGTTGAAAAACAATGACGAATTCGATAAGGATAATCTCGTATGATAGAGTCACTGCCCAAAAAAGGTCAGTTTTGAGTAATTTTTCCAAGTTATCAACTGATAAGAGAAGTGTCTGCCTGATTAAAGAGACTCGTTTTTCTTCTTGTACGGCTCTTACATTAGTATAATAAATCTAAAAAGAAATAAGGTTCTCTTGATCAATTCAATTAATTCAGTTTCCATATCATTCATTGATATCATTGTCGATCCTTTGACATTTCACCGGAGATTCAAATGATCAATACTGCCCTATCGATGATAGACAATGTGCGTTTAACTCTTAGACGCATGATATAAATATATGTCCGATCATATTATATTTAAATATTAAAAGCTCTGTGCTATCATATTAAAAAAATAATAAGGAGCTCTACATGTCTGAAAGGGTATCCTATCTCATACTTCTAGATCGTATTCAGTAGATGTATCTAACAATAAATGTTGCGGTAAAGCGGAGCAAACCAGACTATACGTGTATATATATTCTAAATTTTTAGACTTGTAAGATCTCTTATGGTAGCGATACATCAAGACATTAATCCCTCTCTAGAGCTCAAAACTGATGAAGGATAAGCAAGGTGACAAGGAGAAACGTACAGATTGCAGTCGGAAAAGGAGAAAAATACGTTATGACACAACATTGCGAATGTTATGCAAAATGAAGGCACTCGAGAGCTCCGAGTGTATCGTAGAAAATGAAGACGGAGCGCACAAAGGCGCGTGCGGGCGCAGTGCTGATGCGCGCCGCTGTGGCTTTGGAGCAGCTGGAGCGAAGGTAAACTCGTCTGTGGTCGTCGAGGGACGCGGAGGGGCCAGGGGTGGCCACGAACGCGACGAAGAATGGGAATGTCATGGCGGCGGACGCTGGCAGGGGGGTAGATAGGTAGGTGGCCAGCCGCGGGACGGGAGGTACCGGCGGTCAGGCCAGGTATGGCGTGGAGAGCATCACGACACGCGTCGCGATGAGCTGAGTGAATCACGGATGAACGCTTCGCGGGACGATCGATCGGCCGCACGGACGCTGCGGCGGCAACTCGGCTTTCCACCCGACGGCGAAGAGGCGAGAGAGCGCGGCGGCGAGTGCGAGCGTGAGGCGAGGAGTCGCGCGCGTCTCGGCGTCATGTATCCCAGGATCGTGCTGCTGTTGCTCGTCGTCGGTTGGGAGGCGAGGAGCGCGCTCGCCGACGCCGAGACGCGGCCCGTCGGCGCCGGCACGGCGACGGCGACGGTGAGCATCGGCAAGTGTTGCGAGACCGAGGAGCTGCTGGTGGACGACCGGTGCACGCCGCTGGCGGAGACCAACGAGACCAAGTGGCGGCCAGAGTTCGTGGCGGAGCGAGGCGCGGCGGCGCGGGGGAGGCCGGGACTCGTCGAGCCCAGGTACGAGTTGAAGATCGGACGGCCCAAGTGCGACTCCGACGAGCACCAGTGGCACGTGTACTACTATCCATCCGGGCCGGATCAGCTGGTGATCCTGCCGAGCGGCATGTTGCGCCACTACATCGTCGACCTGACCAAGGGCATGGACGAGAACCGCGGCGTCTACGGCGTCGCGATGCTGAATCTCGACGACGACGACGACGACGACGGCGGCGAGGAACGCGCGACCATACACTACGACTACCCGTTCGGACATTACTGCGCCGACAAGGTGGTGCTCAGCGGGGATCGGCTGGTGGCGACGTACGCAATGCTTTGCGTGCCGGACGTCGCCGTGCGCTGGACCGACACCAACTACCTGATGAGGCACGCGATCGATCCCGCCTTCCACGCCGTGTCGATGGTCTGCTATTTGATCGTCGCGGTGGTCTACTTCGTGCTGCCGCAGCTGCGCGACCTCGTCGGCAACATCATCACTAGTATGTCCCTCTGCCTCGTGGTCAACCAGTGCGCCTCCACCGTCAGAATATTCACGGAGTTCGGCAATCACGTCAGCTTCATGGTCGCCGGTACGTGAATACGCTTGGCGATGACGTGCGACGGCGACGAGTCGGTTTCTTAAATGCGGTTGAGTCACACGCGGCTCCGCGCGTCTTCTCGAGATGTCCTTTTGGAGCGGCGGGATGCAAATGATTCTCGGTAATGTTCTCCTGCGACTGAAACCGGCGCGTCGTATTTCATTTTCCGTAGTTTTACGGACGCTCGATTAAATTCCCCGACGGGATCGGAATGCGTTCTGTCTGCGGAAAGAAATATCTCGATAATTGAAATTTGCCACAGGGATAAGTCGCGTTTAAGAGCGCGGCGACGCAGCAATTGACTTGCCGTTGCTGCATCGCGTGCTCAGCGATGTCGAGACACTCGATATAAAATCTCCTTATTGAATTACCGGGCGGGCCATCTTCCCTCGTGCCGAGACAGCGAAATTCGCGCCCGTATCCGTTTTCGTTTCAAGCGCGTCAGCGCACCATCCGCGAGACACGCGCGGCGACACGAGGCGGCTTGGATGAGTCATATTTCAGCGCGAGCGCATGCCGGAAGGACCAATTAACAAGCGCGACCGCTCGAAAGTAATTGCCTGAAAGTAAATTGCCGGGGACGAATTTCCAGGACGTGCGCTCGTCCAGGAAATACAATCACGCTGAACTCGGCTCTCTTCCCTCTTTCAGACATGGTGATGTATGTTTTCCTGATGGCCGCCTTCTTCTGGCTCGGCGCCCTGGGCTACTACGTGTGGAACATGTTCAGGTCGCGCAACGTTTTCCTGCGGGTGACCGACGGCAGGAAATACTGCTACTACTCGTCCTGGGTCTGGTGCCTGACGATCTGCATCGCCGGCACGGCGATCTTCGCGCACTTCGCCCTGGAGACGAACCGACCCACCGTCGGCGGCACGGCCTATCCCGTCCAGGAGACCGTCGGCTGGCTCGGGCTCTCCGTTATATTTATGTGCATCGCGTTCACCGTCATCATCGACCTGTGCCTGATACTGACCACCGCCAACAGGATCAAGCGGATGAGCACGTACGGCCGTATCCACCACAAGATGAAGTACAGCTTCCGGATGTTCGTCTTTCTCTATGCGATCATGGGCGCCGGTTGGCTCTCGCTGCTGCTCTCGCAGTTCAAGTACGACGCCCTGATATACTGCCATATCGTCGTCAACCCGCTGCAGGCTCTGTTGGTACTTTACGTGTGCGTGTTCGGCCAGCGCAGGGTCACCTTCCTCCTCGGGAAGACGTGCAACTGCTGCGACTCCGGCGACAACACCGAGGGCTTCGACTGGGGCGAGGAGATGACGGCCATCAACGCGGGTTATTAAAGTGCGCTTACTGCCTTTATGAACCGGCCAATCTGTCTTACGTGCGTGATTTGTATTCGAGTCGTAATTGAGCGATGACGACCGCGCGTCTGAATCGCGATCAACGATAACACGTCTCTCGCAGAGAGACGAAGAATGCACGCAGCGCGTGCGAAGCGTGGAAAGCATTCCGTACAGCCGTGGAAGTACGAGTACGTTCGAAATGCGAATACACTCTGCAAAGGGCCTGGTGTCCACTTGATCCAAGCTCTAGCATCGTGGACACAGGCCTTTCGGCCCGGTTTCACCAACGTCGCTCAACTTTGATCTCACAATTAGTTTAACTCATCGTTCGCCTCTTTCTAAGACATTTGGAAAGAGACGAGGGACGAATTAAGCTACGCTTAAAGTTAAGCGACGTTGACGAAGACGGACACAAGTCGCACGATTGCAATCTCAGAGTCATAGCCCGTAAATCCTTCGCGCGCGAATTTTACCAAATTGTATATCACAGATATGCGCGCATATATATATATATACCGAAACCAAAAGATATTCTTTATAGAGTGTGAAGAATGCGTGAATGCGTCTCTATTCCAGAAGGAAACAGTATTACGCGCGTAACAGCGTTATTTTCTGAGAGATAAACGCGAAACGTTGCGAGCGAAGAAAGCGAGACACGTTGGAGACAATATATCGGGATAGAAAAAAAACGCGGCAATACGTTGTAAATAAATGCAATAGTCGAGCCAGTGTGCGAACGCGAGCGAAGTCGAGAAAGTCTCGACGACGCGTCGAAGGATCTTACAAGTTAAAAAAGAAATTTACAAGGTATCACGTACGAGATACATGTGATAGATTTTCGATCGGAGCGCTCGAGCTGACGCGCTCCAAACGATGGGCACTGATAAAATTGCGTACGTCTTTCGTATTCCACGTTCGGTGATTGTGTGTGCCTTAAAGCGAAATCAATCTCTTGCCTTGTGTAAAAGGAGAGGAAAACAAAAAGCATACGTTTAGCGAGACATTTTTATCACCTCACAATTCTGACACGTCTAGCACGTTGCATCTATTCATGTTCATAGCACATCCATGTCGCCGCGAGCGCGTACCGACTTAGGTTTTTAATCTAAGTATAAAAATCGATTGTACTGTGCATACATCGCTGATCAGAGTCTGCTAGCGGGCGTGTTGCACAGTACGATTAAGATATGTGTCGCCGAGTCTGAAACGATCTTACATTTAATGGCATTTGTGTTCAGTATTTATGTCCGTATGGTAAATCGACTTTTTGTACGACTGAGGATTCGAATAAACGAATATTCGAGTTGACGCAGCGAATGAAATCATTTCTCGGCCTATCCGTAAAAGTATCTTGCTAGGACTCACCTGTCCGAACAAGCTTCCCTCCGGACGGCGCAGCAGATTAGATAGCTGGCAACGCACCACCACATGATTGTCGTCCATGACTGTGTTGAAGAAACGCCTGGTAGGAAGTAAAGCCTCGAGGTCGATGACCAGCTCCAGAAATCTCTCGCAGTAACGCACCTTGTCCGAGAGTACGACTCCTGTTGAAAATACAATGGAAGTTATTGGCAACTGGCGATAAATTGCTTCGAGTACTTTATTTCGCACAAAATGTACGGCTTTACTGGAGTCAGGAAACTTCTTTCGAAAGGCGCACAGGTGAAAGCAATCGGATAGTATAAGTATATGGATAAGAATACGCATAAAAATACCATCTGGGGGAATCGTCTCCAGTATCGTCATGAATTTTATCATAAGCCTGTGCAGGAACTTGCGCTCCCACTCAAGCTTCTCCTTCCGCTCGGGATTGTCCTTCTTCCTTATAATCTTCCAGTACTTCCTCCACTTGGGATACTTCCTGAACTCGAGCTCCCGCCTGCCCTGCTGCAGGGAGATCCACATGGACAGCGACACCAGCCGCTTGGCCTCCTCGCGCACCAGAGACACCTCCATGGAGTTGAAGCAATGATTCAAGAACACTATCAGCGCCGTCTGCTCCTTCAGATTGAAGTCCATTATGCTCTCCTCCAGGCACGCCTCGAGGACCTTCTGGAAGAATCCGGCGAACTGCGTCGGATTTCTCTCAAACGCCTCCCAGACCTGCACCCGCTCCCTGAACTTCTCGTTCACCATGACGACGATGGACATGGTGTGCGGCCGCGTGGCGCTCGCCGCGTTGTAATTCGGCCACAGGAAGTTCTCCAGGTACTGGCTGAACTCCAGCATCATGATCCTGCGCACGGAGAACTTGGACGCGCATATTTCCTGCACGTAAATGTCGTCCACCACCTGGGAGTCGAACGCCAGATGCGTGTTCGTCGTGTGCGGCGCCCAATATTTATTCGCGAGCTGCAACGCAACAGAATCGCGATGTAAACACGTGGAACAACGGCGAGAGTTAACGAGAGCTTTGCCCGACGACAAGATTCGGGCTTTACAACTTAAACGAATCGCAAACCTCAGCCAACGCTCGCAAATGAACATACCTGGGTGATCCTGTCGGCGTTGATCTGCTCCACCGTGGGAGCGGGATTGTTGCTCTTGATAGGCGGCGGAGCGTTCTGGCTCTCCATCGCGTCCGTCGGCTGCAAATTGTCCGTCGCCTGCGAACGCGCCAGGAGTGAACACCTAACCTCCAACCGCCGGTGCGCCGGTGCGCCGGCGACGAGCGAGCAAGCGTGTCGCGCGTTTGTCTGCTTGTCGCGTCGTGCGAGGGGCAACGCGCAAGGGGATGTTTCCTTCGAATTCCTTTGGCGATTCAACGTCGTTCGGTCCGGAGACAACAAACCTTTCGAGTCTCTAGCACCGTCGAGTGCCGCGCTCGGCGCTCACGCACATGCTCGCGGGCATAGACACAGCAGGAATAGAGTTGCGCGTTGTGCTGAGAACGCGTTGTCTTCTTCTTCTTCTTTATTATTGGCTCCCGGCTCCCCAGACCGGAGCTGACGCAGCCATGTCGAGAGCCAACAGTCCGTTCGTCGAATCAAATGAGAGAGGGGTGAAGCGCGCAGGCGCCCACGGCTCTCTACGTGAAAGTGTAGAGCGGCAGTTTCAAATGGTAAGTTTAGCGGTCTTGAAGGCGGGAGTCGAATTTTTAATTTCTCTTCGTTCTTTATATAAAGTCGCGCACCTCCCCGCTTTATTTTTATGCGTACTGTAATCGTGTGGGAGAATTTTGTAGTTTTGTAAAGCCAATTCCAAATTGCTCGCGATTAAAAAGTCGAAAGTTTCAGATACCAATATATTAATTTTCATTAGACTTCTGACCTGAGTGCTTTAAGTCTGAAAATGTTCTGCTATGCGATTCGCAGCTTATCCTGGCATTATTTTGTGCACAGAAGCTACTAAAAAGATTTGCCAGCGCCTAAAGCTGGCCGAAACCGGATATCCTGCGAATCGCAGGGCTCTTGTCACCAAGTTGGCCATCTAGTGCAGCGCATGCATCCGTGGCCTTCGCAGAATCCCGCTACTGGAGTCTTTGGGAACGGGGAGGACTCCCGCTCCGTCCGCTTGCCCCCGCCCACCATCCCTGCCCGCCGCGCCGTGTGTCCGCGTCGCCCGTCGTCGGTGGAAGGTGGAAGGAGCGCGCGCGAGGAGGCGCCTCTCCGGTCTACTGTGTCGACATGGCCGTCGTCGAGGAGTTCGATTACCTGTGCCGCCTGTGCGCGACCAAGACCAGCATCCTGATGGGCCTGCCGATATTCGAGGCCGGCGAGCAGATGCGCAACATCGACAAGAAGATAGCGGCCTGCCTGCCGGTCCAAGTAAGGGCGGCCGCGCGAGAACGCGGAGCGTCGCTCGCTGACAGCGACGGCGGCGGCGACGGAGATTGATCCTTCACCCTGGGTTTTTAAATGCCCTCCCCGCGGGGACGGTCGACACGGAATCCGCGACGTTCCGCTTGGCGACCGTTCCTTTTCTAGATCGGAGGCGTACGCTTCTTCTTCTTTTTTTTTTTCTTTTGCTTTCGCTCGGACTCCACTAATGTCGCGGCGTTAGACAATTTCCGTTGATCTCGCAGATTTCAAATTTATCACACGGCCAGCGGAGGAATTGATTAGACTCGATGAATTTAAAGACGTGTATGTACAACATTTTGCTAGCTTGTATTTTTTTTTTATTATGTATTTACCGTGCTTGGTCCCAGACAAATGCGAGAGAGCTAGGATATCTGCGCTGCAGATGAGCGAGCGACGCTTACCTACTTAATACACTTGTATCACAGTCTCGTGAATTGCAGGTGTCGTTGACGGACCAACTGCCAAAAGTGGTCTGCGAGGAGTGCGCGTTCAAGCTGGATCAGCTGTTTGACTTTCGCGAGAAGTGCCTGCACACCGAGGGCATGTTCATGCAGATGCTGAAGGACATCTGCAAGGAGGAGGTCGTGCGCATGTCGGAGCACGATTTGGCGAGTGTGAATAACATGGGCACAATCCAGAGGAACCTGAATAGCATACAGATGAATAACGAAAATGTACAAAGCCACCCGGCGGTGGCGCACGAGGCGGCCGAGTCCACCATACACACGATGCAGGTGATGGACGAGATGGACCTGGCCGGTGGCGAGCAAGTGGTCACCCAGGAGGAAATGGTCCAGCAGGACGCCGATATACAAGGCATCGACTGTCTGGACGGCGACACCGTGAGAATGGTCGACGAACACATGCGCGAGGTGATTGGCCCGATCAGTGTCTACTTTGCGACAGCGCCGTAACTGTTTTAAACGCGTATTTAATGCACCTTTGTGCCGGGCCTTAATTTTGTTATTTGTTTCTACTTTGTTTCGTAAATAGAACAGATCGCTTATGATTTAATTCTTTTGTAACGCGTGATACGAATCTAGCACAAGCGAGACAGTTTACTTGTGCAGTTAATCCAATTTACAAATAATTGAAAATGTTCTTTCTTTCGAATTTTAATTAACGATCTGCGTGGACTGTTTTATAGGTTTCGAACCATCAGATCACGATGCACTTGGATAGCGACATGACTGTAGTGAGTAACTTGGATGGCCACCACTTGAGTCAATTAGGGATAAATTATGTTACCTCTATCAATCCTGAAGATCAGAACCACGAGCAGATAGTGCATTTCTGTGAAAGTGTAAAATATGAGGGAGATCCTACAAAATCGGACTATCACAGATTGCAAGACAGATTAACTACGGAAGAGTCGCAGCACGTACTAAAAAATGATGTATGTTGTTGCAAGTAACAAGCAGTTTATAAAGAAAAACTTAATTGCCATGTAAAAGTCGCGAGAAACTGTAAAAATAAAATTCGTAACGTGTGATGCGATCTTATTTTGTGTTTCAGGTACCAGTAGACAATTTTGTGTCCTCTCAAGCTGAAACGGAGAACGAGATAGACGAGTCTTGCCTGAACGAAAACGGGACTCGCGAACACGTGGACTCTGTGAATGCTTTACCATCGACGAGTGAGATAAACGGCATGTCCTGCGAAATAATGGTTAAATACACGAAGAGAACGAAGCACGCGCTGCTGGAGTCCATGCTCAACAACCCCACTGCAGATGAGACCGGCTCGCACTGGTACGTGTGCCCCTTCTGCAACGAAGCTGCCCTGGAAACAGCCAACTTGGTCGCACACTTCGAGCAGCATTTCTGCTGCTGTCCCTGCGACTTATATTTTACCAACGTCGAGGTGTTAAATCTACACAAAGAGCAATGCAATGTATATAAAGCAAAAGTGGTCGACAAGGAGAAGAAGGACGCGCAGTTAAACGCAGTGTCGCCGCGAGAGGGCAACGACACTCAAGAAGGGCAGAAGAAACAGTCGACGGTGAGACGGAAGTGGACCGCGAAGGTGTGCACGGAATGCGGCAAGCAGTACAAGTCGAATTACAAGCTGCAGGAGCACATGCGCAAGCACACGGGCGAGAAGCCGTTTCAGTGTACGACGTGCGACAAGGCGTTTCGCAGCAAGATCGGCCTCGCGCAGCACACGGCCACGCACACGGGCCAGTTCGACTACAACTGCTCCACGTGCGGCAAGGGATTCCAGTGCAAGAGCTATCTCATTGTACACCAAAGAGTCCACTCGGACCTGAAGCCGTACTCGTGCACCAAGTGCAGCCAGAAGTTTAAGACGAAGCAGTCGCTGCTGGACCACGAGAACCGCCACCTGGGCGTGAAGCCGTACATGTGCGAGGTCTGCGGCCGCGGTTTTATCACCAAGGGTCTCTGCAAAAGCCACCAGAAGATACACTCAGGCACCGACAATCGCCAGTATCCGTGCGCGGTGTGCAACAAGATGTTCGTCAGCAAGAGCTACCTGAACACGCACTTGCGCATTCACACGGGCGAGAAGCCGTATCTGTGCGAGGTGTGTGGCAAGGGGTTCCTCACGCGTGTTGACCTCAGAATCCACTCGACCATGCACACTGGCGAGAAGAGCTTCAAGTGCGAGATGTGCGGCAAGGTGTTCGCGCGACGCGCGGCTCTACGCTGCCACCGGCGCTCGCACACGGGCGAGCGTCCGTACAGATGCGACGTCTGTGGCAAAACGTTCACACAGTTCAGCCCGATGGCGATCCACAAGCGCCTGCACACCGGCGAGCGGCCGTACGAGTGCGGCGAGTGCGGCAAGGCTTTCGTGTCCAGGTCGACCATGATGTCTCACAGGAAGAAGCATCACGTCACGACGGCTATGCAAAAGGACGCGTCTGTGACGCATAACGAGGACGCGGAGGTCAAGCTCATTCTCTCGTCCGATATCATAGTGCGAGATACGAACGATGGGATCCAAATCACCGATTGAAGTCATGGCTGAAAATGACATACGAATCCTGCGAGCCGCGTTTAAGCGTCTAGCGCGCAGTATGGGTGCTAAAAAAAACTTTATTCGCATTTGTTAGATAACAAACTGCTTTCACCATAACGTATTCTATCAGTGTACATTTTCAAAAACTTTATATAAAGATATTTTTACAAGCATCGTAGGTCTTGTGGTATATGAAGATTGAAAGTTACATTGAATTATTAAGATCGAGGCATGATTTTATACATTCTATATGAAAGCCATCTTTTAACTTTATTTCGTGGCGTCATACTGTATTTCCAAATCATGTAAATACAAATCTTTTATATCAATGTCTATATTGCTTTCTGAAACATGAAAAATCTAGCAGTTATTTGTTGACGGATAAAATAATTGCAAGATTGTAGGTAGATCATCAAGAGCAAATGAACTTGCGTTGTTTTAATTTCGAAAGGATTATAGTAAATTTATCACAGTAAATATAGCGATACATTAGCTTATACTCAAAAATATATATTATTTTTTTCGAAAGGTAGATATAGAGATTTTCAAAGGTAATAACGAAAAGATAATAACTCGTTTTAATATATAAATTTGCTGCAATTTACAACATACAAATGGAGATTTTAATATATAAAATAAATTGTTTTAAAGCTACACATAAAAATTACGTTTTATAGGATAGAAATTCAGCAGCATTTATTATCATGAACATTATGGACTTCAGGTAGTTGATAATATAAAATATTCTTACACACCTGATTTTATGATTCGAACAATAAGTTTCAACAAAATGAGATGAATATTAACGACTATTTAAAATTGTATTAATGTATAAAATGTACGATTTTTCTTACTGCGTCCACAAGTATACACTTTTTTGTGCATTCGAATTCTCTTAGATTATTACATCTTTTATATATTCCTAAACCTTTATATATATATCGAAAGAAGAAACGTTAACGTTGTTGTAAGAAAAGTAAGATATTTTCTTATAGATATAGTAGACTGAATATTAACATTTACTACTATATCTATATTTATTATTATTTAATAACAAAATAGTATTTAATGAATCGAAGGCTGATACGCTTGACGAAACGCTATGGATGATAATGCTTTTTTAATGATAAGCACTTTCCAAATCGTCACGATAATTCGTCAAGATAATTCAACAGAGTAGATATAATCATCATGAACAATTGTATATTTTTATACAGCTACCAGGAAACCTCTCAGTAAATATAAATAATATAAATCAGCTTTCTGCACAAAGTAGAAATTGTGATATATGATAAAATAACTGAATATATTATATTTGTAAGATTGTGATGAATGTAATATTATTATTAACAAAAAGTCCTGGAAGAAAATATAAAGAGCTTTACACCGATATGTGTTTTTTAGTCGACCGTATGTCCCTGAAACATTATTCTGAATTGTATTGAATTTCTATCGGGGCACAATCACCTTCGAAGAGATTTATTAATAGCACACGTGAGGTCGAGTGGAATTGAATATAATTGATTTTGTTGAAAATTCGCTTTATTTTGACAGTACGAAATAATATTGCAGAAGGCTGCTCAGTACGTACCTCGGTACGTCGACTCTACCAGCAGCAATAACATGGGCATGTAGAAAGTATCGGCGTATCGAAAGATGAATATATAAAAATTTATGTATGTTCAGTTTCTTCTTTTTTAAATATTCCTTTTATTATCTTGAGAATGCCAGTTGAACGCAGCTGTTATATATATATATATATATATACACAATGAGTGTACATGATAACAACCTTTACAATAACTGCTGCTGGCTTTGCCTATACCGTTCTACAATTGACAACGAATATTTATTCTATAATTTGACATTAACTACCTACGCAAGGCATCGATGACATAATTTATTTTAATAATTCTGTCGCCTATCGCTAATATCTACACACGGGGCCCCTAAGTTACGAATGACAACAAACTATATAACAGGATCCATTAATTGATCATCGCAAATTAGACGATACACATTTATGTGACACATTTCGTGGCCTCGTAAATATAAAATACATATAAAATTGTAAACGGCTTTTTAAGTAGAAAAACGAAATTTATGCGACGTTTCAATAAGGTACAAAATACATTACGTCGTTGTTTAATAACTCCCTTAAAATTTCGAGCGCTATTTACTACTTTAACATCCAGTTTCCTTTTTGTACGTAACGCTCAATATTTTATAAGCGTGCAGGGGCCCTCAGTAAATCGGTGGTCGATCGTGTGATTAAAATTCTCTAATTCCCTAGTAGTGTTAAATACGTATATTACAAAGCACCATGATCTAAAATGATAAATACACAGGGTGTTTTATATGTTATCTAACGATATAATGGAAGGAAATTAAATTCTCATTGTTCAATATTATCTTTTTAGAAAAACTATTAAGTCAAAATCAATAAAATACAGTTAAAATCTTGCCACGACGACAAGCTTCTATAAATATAATATAATGCTATGTACATTAATGTCTGCTTAACACCCTATATATTTTGCCTACTTATGATTATGTAATACTAAATAGACTTATATCTTACAATTACATTAGTTACATGTATTTTATATAACAAAAAAATGATATTAACGAGATATTCGATTAAATCAATACGTTTTCATTTGTCTCGAACGTTACACGTGTAATGAATGGTGCATGATTTTTGAGAAAAATCTCTATATATACAACACATACGATTTTTTTGGTGGCATTTCCCAGTTGTGTATTGATCCCAAAGCTGCTTCTTAAATATTAAGCTTATATATAAACCTAGCATAATCACAGCGATTTATCCGAAATGTAATATTTACCACAGGAACATGAAAAATAATATAGAAAATATTCAAATATTTTTGTGGGGGACGTCGATTGTTAAACTGCTCGAAGTAATACCATGCAGATAATGTGGATGTGAGAAATCTATTGGATGAGTCGACATCGAGAGAAAAACGAATATTTCTGCTATGACGAATATACAGTTCAATTTTCATTTGCTTTGAGATCAGGAATGAATTGAATATCTCTTCGCAACAGCATAAAATTACCTTTTCACGCCTTCAATTTCCACGCGGTAAATTGCTACTCAATTACCGAACACTCGTATCCTTCACATTGCAAGCTTCTAAATCAATATCAAATTTTACAACATACATTGTCAACACAAGGTATTCGACACAACGAGACACATAAAATTATTTCCTTTTGTACACAGCTACAGGCAACTTTTGAATAAAATTCTGAATAAAACTTTGCGCTGTTATAATACATCCACTACATGTCGCTAAATTGACACAGATACTGAACTGTTAATTGTTAAGTTTATATATCGTTTCTATTATTTACTTGTAAACAGCGTGAAGTAAACATGAAAATTTCTGTGCTAAAGAGCAGCGTGATATAGCAATTTAAACAAGGTTAAATCTCCTCTTGTACAGACGTTCGTCATTTCAATTTAATATATATCATGCTGCGATCACTTTGAGTAGTAAAAGTGCATAGACACGGGCCATTCTGACTGTGAAAGCTAAAAAATTGTATTGCAAGACAGTGAATGTACAAGTCATACGTATGCTCTGTCATTAAATAGTAACGATACAAAGAAGAAACACAAATCAGATGCTAGTCTTATTTCTGAACGTTATTATTAACTCGCCTTATTTTTGCCATGTATCAAATACTTTGAGTTTTCGTAAATTTGTATTATTTTTTTACGTCATATTAATGTTAATCTTCAATACTAAAAACTTAAAATTACAACGCCAATGGTAAACTAACAATAATTGTTATACAGCAATGTAGCCCTTCAGTCTTTCTCTCATTTCAACTAACTGTCATGGATCGATTCTTTATGCTCGTTATAATACACACGCAACTTTATGGGTTTGATGATTAGATCGCTCATTGGACTAATGAAAATCACTCCTGTCTTTATTCTCAAATGTAAGCATAATTTTTACGTTATATGTGCGATGTAAATCGTACCGTAGAATAAGAGGAAAGAGACGGTTGGTCCTCCTGATATCAGATGTAGCAGCACATGCATTGCATATACATGTATGTATGTATGTATGTGTGTGTGTAAATTTTTATTTATGCCCAAATTTCATGATTTTCCAACAATTTTCCAACGAGAAAGTAACATTTCCTGCAGCCTTTAGTGAAATCCTTCATTTCTCTTTCATTGCATGCGTGATTTAATTTATACTCTAGCTATTTTATGCAACGCTACCAACAATTAAAAAAAGCTTGCATTTCCTAGAGAACTTACACCTTTATCGAATATTACAAATAACAAGTGAATATACAATACGTACTACTTCATATTTTATACAATGCCGGACAGCAGCTATCTATAGTGATATAAGGGCCCTGTCTTAATTTACATTATTGTTTAGCATTTGGACGATTTGGATGTTACAAATTCTTGACTTATCGACAGATACATCCAAGAAGATTTAAAACAAATCGATTGTACATCGACAAATTGTAACTGGACCGATCGTGGAGGTTGAAGACAGTATCCTGGTGTGCATCACGCAATACTTTCTCTCACTTGGTATCCTTTACCCTACTTTTACACTCGTGAAGAAATAAACGTAGAGATACACTACGTTAATTGAAATTAAACCTTCATAATATGTGCCACATATAGCCAAGCAGTGTCACTGTGTAGTATTTCAACAATTGTTCGTGTCTAAAGAAGTTTTTCTAATGTAATTTGTTCAGCACCAATTGATCGCCAATGTCACGATTGTGAAAAAGTTAAATCAAACCGAACGAAGAGATGTAAATTAATGAAAGTTTGTATAAATTAATTTGAAAATCACGTTTTTTCCTATAGTAAAATAGCGTCATCAATTTAAATAATGGTATCAAAAATACATATATATCTTATAATAATAAATTTAAACAACCCAAGATACAAGATAAACTTATTTACGCGTATACATACTATTATTGCTCCAATGTGCTACAACACTGATAAATGGATGCAAGATTTCAATCAACGTGTCCAATCTAGCCCAGCTTCATCACAGGGTTTGATTAAATTTAAGTATTCCACCCTAAAATAAATACTGTTTACATAAAATATTTTTTTCTCACTCTTCCTCCCTTCTTCCTTTCTTTCTCTAAGACAAATCATTTAGGAACTTTCACATTTCGTCCACTTCGTTTGAAACATAGTATTGTACTAAGTGTTGCCTTTACATGTTACTGGCAATTAAGCATCAAGTGAAAATTTTATTCACTTACAATGCTACTTCATGGCGAGGGTCTGCTTGAGGTGGCGCATGAGGTGACTGCCAACGTCATGTACCTCAGGCCACTGCTTTAGCACAAACACTATGCCCAGTACAACGAAGGTTGTTGTTAATATACGCACCCTGCACATGAAACAATGAGGCTTAGTACAGCTGTAACAGACATACAAAAAACAAACCAAAATAATGAATGTGCAAAATAAATCCGGATGACTGATTGTCGATTGCAGTATAAAGACGAATAAAACTATGCAAGAGAGATAACACGATTATCACATATTTCAATTTTTACTTATATTACGGAAATATTATCTGTAGATGCCTAATAGCGATGAATGCAGAAGTAATGCAGATGATAGAGAGTGTGAGTCTAAATATTCCATCGATAGTTTATTGTTGCTACAACGGAGAATAGAACAAGAGGGTGATGTCAAAGAAATAAAACGAGTAAAGTGTAAGAGCTATCTCGGCAATGATCTTACCTGGTTCTGAGAAAAGGCATCATAATACCAGCACCCGTTGCAACAAGAAGTAAAATAACTTGCAATACTGTCAATACTACGTTTATCAATTTTACAACCAGCGCCCTAGCATTGCTATTATCCAAACCCTCCAGTGTCACGTATTGCTGATGCTGTTGTTGCTGGTGTTCCATTTTCCAGATTTTAGTTTGACAACTCTCTAGCATCTCATGTATATCTCGTAGCCTGTCCTCGCTTTGATATTGCACTTTCTCCTCCATATCCGTAATAGTCTGCTTCAAGTTTTCCACTTCGTTCTGATGTAATTCCGTTAGGTCATTGATTTGCTCTTCCAAACGTTCGCATCTGAAACGTTCTTCTTGGAGGGAATGGGATAGATATGTCACTTCTTGCTGTAACGTCTGAAAAAAAAAGAACGGCAAACATCTATGAAATTAGATAATTCTTTATGAAATACATCTCAGTTTCGATTACCGGATAATAAAGTTGAATACAAACCTTTACAGTCTCTAATTTTTCTCTCATTCGATCAAGATTCTCCCGGTGTTCCTGTAGTTCTGCAAAAATAGATTTGAGACTCAAGGCATTATTACTGTGACACGTATGCGGCTGTCCTCTACTACCGGGGCCGCTTTCACTAGTTACGCTAGAACACTCCGATCCTTCCTCAGACGGAAACTTCATAGCCGCGCTTTGGGTAGATCCCAGACTGCATCCACCCGGAAGTGTAGCCGATCCATGGTGAGTTTTATCATCTTCAACGCTAGCGTTATCACCATTACCTGCATGCGGTGTATCGTTTACATAAAAAGTCGAGCCATCTGTAGAGACACAGAGGTGGCAAGTTAGAACGTTATCCAATACCAAAGCTTGGCCTTTTGAAATGAATAGTGTTTTTCTTTCTCGAGTTATTATGTTATTCAGTTTCCTTAAACAATGGTTAATTTCTCGCACCCCTTTTATTTTCGAAAAGCAGTCGTTTCACAATGTAAAATGCTTTTTTTAATCATGATAATGACAAAATAATGGATTTTTTTTTAGATTATCATACATTTCACAAGAGAGTATTGGATAACTGACAGTAAATAAAGGAAAGCAAATGTGTAAATCGCAAAAGTCACTGGAAATCATATAACACTGCTACGTAACGATATAATGTTAAATAAATATGTGCAACATAACATACGGCAAACTTATATCGAATAATTATTTTCGAAAAAGAAATAGAAATTTAGTAAGCAAAATTGTAAGCAAGAAATATGAGCAAAGTAATATTTTATACTTTACAGACAACGACGTTATTATTTAATCGTTTCTATGCAAAGAAGATGAGAAGCTTGAAGCAATCGAAAAAAAAAATTAAAATACTGTGCATGAAGCGTATAACAAAGTGTAATGAAACTCTCGCTCCTTGGACAACACATTACTTACTACTCTCAACTGCCATGATAGCAAAAATGTTAAAAGATATTTATTTTCTTATCTAAACATATCTCATATTTAAATAAATAAAAATGACAAGAGTGGATTGTATGAATCATACCGTAAGACTTATATACATTATTTTCTGTACGTTAAATAGAATAAATTATATTTATTAATCCGAACCAAATTGTTTTTAGCCAGGTGTTGTAATATGTTATACTTCACAGCTTGAATCATGTAAAACTTACTAGAAATTTAATGACAGTTACTTACGTGACAAAGTATTTATATTATCAGCGCTTCCGAATTTGTTTTTAATAAGATGAGCAAACTCTCTTGGTTTAGACATTACAGTTCTGCAATACGAACATCATTAGAAATATAAATACGTTTTACTTGACTGTACTTTTAAACATGTCTTGTAAATTATTAAGAGAACATATTTTGCGTTAATCTTAAATTGAAGTGGGTATTAATGGCAGTGCGGTTCTAAAAAGAAGTGATGAATCAACCACATAAGAATAGAGTTTCAGCATCTTTGGGCATGGGTCGTCTATTTTCGTATCAACACTCACCCTGAAAAACCAGTGATACCATCCCTGATGTTTCCTCCCACATTTCTAAAATGCAAGCCCACATTACAAATTATTTATTAAACAATACATGCGAATTCATTACGTTTCGGTAATAAATTAAAATATTCTTTTTTTCTGATACAAGAAAAAGAATCATTTATGCGACACTCACTTGAGTCCTTGTCCCATGTCGCGCAACATTTCCCTCGGTTGCCTATGACTCGTCGGTGCACCATTCATCTCGTAATTTCTTAATTTTTTCGTGTAGCTATCTAACTTTTTTTGTAGTTGCGAAATACTGTGCGCCGATTTTTGATTCTTCTTCTCGAATACCGTTTTAATCCTAGTTAACTGCTGCTTGTCCGCATTAGCGGCCAATTTCAAATATTCATTGACGTTTTCTGTATAACAATACATTCGAGTAAATAAAACATATTAATAAGATACACTTTCGCCTTCGTGCGTTCGTCTTAATTAAATTAGGGAAACGTTCACGTACCATCCCGCGTGGTTTGTTCTATTCTTATCTGCTCTCGCGTTTTCGCAATTTTGCTTTGAATATGCTCAATAGCTTGACGAACTCGTGCAGCACTGGAGTCGACATCGTCGCTTATCAATTCAGAAGAACCATTCGATAGGAACGATTGGGTTGTGTGATATTGTTCCTGCAAACATTCATTCATGTTTATTTTCCATTTGCACGAGGGTTGCATGAAAAATCACATCAACTATATAACGTTAAACATACAAGAATATCCATCTTAATGCAGTTTAAGTATATCGTAAGCAGACTTTACGACCGCTTTTCTGCGGTAAAAAAATCTTTACATATCGTATAGTCTAAAAATTGACGAAAACAATGTAACTTGCTTAGAACATACGCATAATTGTACCATTTCTTTGTCTATAATTCGACCGCATATTGATTGACAACCTTGCAATCCGCTACGTTAGTTAGCGGATATACAATGGCAATATTATGTAACTCTCTTTATGCAAGAACACAAAGACACGCTGTAGATTGCATACGCTCATTAGGCTCGCAAAGGTAATAATTTCCCTGCTTGCCTTTGATGCAAACGCTTATTATCTTATACCTCATTAGAAGAGAGGTATTTAAATGAGTCAGAAGTACGTACTCCTTCGTCATCAGTCGGTGGATGAACATTTGGCACAAACTCGTCCGGTTCGGCAGTGTTTGAAGTATTACTTGGTTCATCCATGGTATCCCCCGGCGTGCGAATTAAATTTCCTGGTGATCTTTGTCTATTGCTGCCTTTCATATTGAGGCTACTGCCAGTACCGCCGCCGCCGCTACTTCCACTGCCTGTGCTACCCTCACCTTGGGAACTGAAACGGACGTTTCACGAATGCTGTTATTACAGTTTCTCCAATTCGTGGATCTCAGAAATTCATAATATTGCAATGAACGTGGTAAAGAGTAAATTACAAATATATGTACAAAAATAATATACAGACTCCGTTAAAAATGTTGAGCATTAGGCGGGCAATGAACAGTAAATTGTGTACACGTATTCCTTGTACTGGCAGACTCTTACATTGGGGCATTACGCAATCTTGGAGTATGCTCCAAGTTTGCTGACGATTGTTGATGCAATTGAGACGTCGAGGTTGTCCTACTAGGAGATCCACTGCGCGAACTGTTTTTACTAGAGGTGTTCACCGTCAAGCTTGCCATACCTCTGAGACGTTTGTCATCTATCTACTTCGTTTCAGCAAGTTCACGTTGAACCTGTACGCACACATAATAAATTACAGGTGTTACAAGAATACCGTAGAGCACAAACGGGCGCTGCGATTTTCTAAGATATGTCCCTGCTCTAATCTACTCGTACCGGATTCGATAAACTCGCTGATCTCAAGTTGTAAAGAGCAAGAAATAAGCAATATCTAATAATCAATATCGGCAATCGACGAGTACTGAAACTTACTCTCGCGCCGGGAAGATTACTCACGCCCGATATTGTCAGATAAAGCCTATCAATGGCCGATACGATAAGTTTTATCTTTTTTTTGCTGTGTGATTCATAGGCTTTTCCTTGGAATAAATGATCGATGGCGAGACACGCGATCTCGATTGCACAAGCTCGGCATGCGTTCATTTGCAATTTTATTCCGCCATTGACATTTACGCGTTGTAAACGTTATTAATATTACGCGCGGTGTCTCTCATTGCAACGATAAAAAAGGAACACACAGGGCATAATAAATTACGGAACAAACACCCTCCGCCGTGGCCGGACCCCAATGGGTCTATCTTGGGCAGCAATTTTCTCTAAGAGGCTACACATTATCTAATTTATACTTTAAATATACATTGAGCACGGAGACTGCGTCTATATTTAGAATGTAGGATACTTCGCATAAAAAGTAATTCGCTCGGAGAAGAATTATTCTGATCGCGCTAGGACGCGAATAAACTCGCGCAAAAATATCATCGTATCCTGTCAAATCCAAAAAGACACGCGCGGAGTTCCCGAAAGCCGGATTACATTTAAAAAGTTCGCACCTACTTAACGGGCGATGCAGCGCGCGTTTATCATAAAACCTCGGATCGTTATTAAAACTACGCGCCGAGGCTGCCTGTCCTCGCAATGCGAGAGCAAGTGTGCGAGAGCATTTTCTTCGCAACTCCACGTCGTATCCCTTTAATCTGATCGTACTAACTGATGAATCATTGCCATTAACATAACAAGCAACGTTGATTTCGAGCTAAGAGATGCTACCGAGGAGATAATCCAAATGGAAGCAGTCGCTCGAGAAATTTCGCTCGCGTTCCACCGTCATCGAGTACCTTTAAACGTACAATTAGAGGGACTTTAAATAGGAATACGTCGGGCACGAAGGACACGTTTGAGAAATGCGGTAAGCGTTTGGCTCCGGGCGCGGGCGAATTGCAGAACGTCCGGCTGACTCTGCCAGCCCGCTCTCCGGGCTCTCGGTCGCGGCGCGAAACGGAGTCGAACTTGCCGATCACGTGGCTGGCGAAAGTCTCGGCGATGATCCTTAGACGGCATCTGGATGGCCGGGCACCAGTTTCACGAAACGCCGCACACACACACACACACACGTGCGCGCGCGCGACGTATCCCGCAGCAACGGCGAAGGTGAAGCACGGCGCAGCAACGCAGCAGTTTATCGCGGACGGCGGCGCGGCGCAACGCGCACTCGGGCCCGCTCTCCGGGAGAAATGGCGCGGTCCAGGGCCCCCGGACTTCGCTCCGCGCGTCACGGACGGAGCCGTGATTCCGCGCGCTCGTCGCTGTTATGCGGGGCGGGCAGTATCGATGAAAAACACACGGGGCAGGAGCGTATTAACAGCGCGCGCTCGGCGAGACGTCGACCTGGGTCCCTTCCTGGCGTTCAGGGGCGCCGTTCCTGCAAACAGGAGGGTCGACTCGCGTCAAACAGGAAGACCTGTCGATGCATTAAAAGAACAAAAAGAGAAAGGGACACTGGAGTCAGGCGATATACAAGAACGGTTCTCCGCGTTTCTTTCCACTCGTGCGAACGGCGAAGTAACTCGTCGACACCGCGCGCGGCGCAGGGGGGGGGGCGGGGAGCGATCCAGTCCGGCGATCAGGCGGTTCTCCGTCGACCCGAGCGAGCGAGCGAAACGGACGCGGCCCGCGCCGATAGTGGCACACGCGCTAATTAGTCCCGATTAACCGTCCGACTCGCGGCTATTCGTGTCATAACTCTGGCTGGGCGCCTCCGCCGACCGGAGCGGAATTAAATCTTGGCAAGGCGCGCGCGCGCGCAGACACACACACGTCGCCGCGACCGGCTCGACCGCGGAAAATAATACGCGCGACGGGGCCGTCGTCCGGCACGTCCGGAGCGTCCAGGAGGCAACGACGATTCCCGACTCCCTCGCCGAGGATCCTCCTCCTCGTTCCGCCCCGCGCCCGGTCGTCGCGGAGTAGCGCGCGGCGATAAACAGAGAGAAAGTCGGACGGGCGCGCGCGGCGTGAAGTGCGCCGCGTTCCGCGCGAAACGCCACGCCGTTCCTGGAGAACAACCTCGCGGCGCGTCCTCCTCGGGCGGGCGGGGGGAGGACGGGGAGGAAACTACACGCGCGACCGAAGGCTGCCGTCAAGCTGCCGCTGCAAACTCGCGTCCTTCTATCTCCGTCGAAAGGAAAGGACATTCGAAGCGACAGCTTGACCGCAGCCCTTATCTCGGTTCCTCGGGGCTGGACGCACTTCCTCGAGACGCGGCTCGCTCGCTCGCTCGCTCTCGCACACTCGCGATATCGCGTCGCTCACCGTTCGCGGTGTCCTACGCGACGTCGGGCGCACGAATGCGGCGCGTGGCGCATCGGCTCGCCGCGATTCCTTCCTTCCGCCTGTCCTCCGCTCCTCCGTGTCGGGGGACTCGCGTGTCGTCTTCCTCGCGTGCGCCCGCACGCGACGTGACGCGACGGGCGGGGCGGGACGGGACGAGACGACGGCGGGTGCAGCTGCACCGAGCTGCACTGGACTTTGTCACACGCTGCGCGACGAGTCGCGGGCGTGTCATGTCATCGTACGCCGGCCAATCTCCTCGCGCGCGCCGTCACCGTCATGAAAGCACGTACCTCGCTCTGTGCCCCGCGCGGGAGAGCCGTGGCAACCCACGGCGCGACGCAGCGTCAACCTCGCGGACGGGACTCCACTGTGTCCGCGCGCAGCCGAGACGGTGGGCATCGACGGGGCGCAGGGACGTAGGCGCGGCACCGGGCGCCCCGGGCCGGCGCCTCGAGATCTACTTACGCGGGATTCGCCCGCCCGCGGCCGCCTTTCGCGCGAGAAAATCAAAATGGTCCAGATTGAAATCGCCCCGCGCTACGATTGGTCGAATTTGAAATTTCACAGCGTCACCTCGAAACTCTATTCAACGAGATGCCAGACTTGACCGATCGCGCGGGCACAAGGTCATTTTAATCTGGACTCGCTTTGATTTTCTCGCCAAGGCAGCAACCCTGTTGTTGAACTCTTTTGTTCCGAGATGACAGCAGCGTCCCGCGGCGCTCGTTTTTCTTTTTATACATAGATTCCGCTCGGAGCAGCACGGCGGATCGAACAACGTGAAAGACCGCCGAAAAAAGTTTGAAGACAGCGAACTGCAAGCACTGTTGGACGAGGATGACGCTCGAACGCAACAACTCGCGGATCAATTGAATGCGACACGAGAAGCCGTCCGCGTTTCGTGATAATTAAAAGTTCAATACGTAAAAAGGAACATATTGGAGAATCGATTGGGATTCTAAAATACCAGAAATTATTTTACAAGTCTACAATACAGTCTAGAATAAAAGTGACGCAAATCAAAGTATCGACCGGGGGGATCGGTGTTGTATTTTCAAAGACTCCAGTCGCATTTTCCATCTGTTATTTAACATGCGTCGTTTCGCATTACGGAGCCGTTCGTTGCGGTATTACGATTCGAGAGCGAGCGGAATGTACATGTAAGACGGTCGTCGCTACAATTCTGTATATACGGGATACACAAAGTACGACTTGAGGCGCAAAGAAAGGATATAAAATTAGATACTTGTAATTCCGTGTTCCGTAAAAGCTGCAAGTTGATTGATATACACATTGGCTATACACACAATTCTCGGAACTAGAACTCGGACCAGGTTCCAGCATCGTGGACGCGGGTCTTAAGTTGGTCCGGACAGACCTAAGATTACATTCCATTTTGCGATTTATTCGTCAAGAATACGGATCTTGCTTACAAACGTAATGACGAACGGAGCTTAAATGAGTACCCAAACGCATTGACGCAGCACCTGAGAACATTCTTGGACTTCAGTCCCGCTATTGTGTCGACTGATTATCCAAAATAGTTCACAATCTGCAGAGTGAACTGTTCCATTCCAGATTACGTTCGGGGAGACGCTATTAGTGCTGAAAGCATTGGTCCACCTTCGCCACTCACTATAGTGTCGAATAAAGATAGAAGACGCTTTTAGCGCTAAGAGCGCGCTCCCCGGACGCACCTTCCACGATACTGACTAGAAGTGACGGACGCGATTCAATTAACCGCACTCAAGCTCAACCTAGACCTAAAGCAGGAACGCAGCTTCCTCGCCGCCTTCCACCGCGCGAACTCTACTGCTCATCGCTCAGCTCCTTCAGCTTGTCCAGCAGCGCGTTCCCGAAGGAGTTCCTGTACTGCGGACTGACGAAGTTCAGGAGGCTGTACGGCGTCTCGAAGCGCTCGTTGCCCGCGTTCGACGTGTCGTCGTGCCGGTTGCCGACGACGGCGAAGCCGGTGGCCGACAGCTCCACGCAGAACCGCAGGCCCTCCAGCGTGATCAGGTTCAGGTAGATGACCTGGTTCGTGCTGGTCAGCCGCTCGGACACCCTCAGGTCCCGCACGTGCTTCTTCACGTCGTTGATCACCGCCTGGGCCTCCAGCCGCCACTGCTCCGCGTCCAGCACCCGCTCCGCGTCGTCGTTGTCATCCCGCATCGCGATCCCGAGATCGGCCTCTGGCCGCGCGCGCCCCAAGGAGCCTGACACTCCTGACAGCAGCTGCAAACACACACTTTGAGCACGCAAAATCTCTACATTTCCCTATATGTCACTATGCAGCTATACAGTGTCCCAATTTAATGTCCCACCCCAAATAACTTTTTATTTTTGATCGCAGAAAGAAACATTTCGGACAAAAGTTGTTTGGTTCGCGGGGGGACATGAGATGGTGCCATCAGTTCGACCTTGACGAGTTGCGTGAAGGTCACGTAAAGGTCACCTTCAATTTTTTAAATGGTGTCCCCTATTGTTTATTTTACCATCTTATTCTACCAATTAATATGAACAACTTTTGTCTAAAACATTTTTTTATTTGCCCAATACTTTTTGAGATATTCAAGAGAGTTTAAAAGTTATTTGGGGTGCGACATTAAATTGGGACACCCTGTACATCCAGGCCGGATCTACGATTTTGCGGCCCCTCTAGGTTCCTCCAACTAGTAAGCTCGGACGACCAAAAATAATAATTGATAAAAAACAGTCAATAATAACAAAAATACATTTTTCATATCTTTTCTATACCGAGTCGAGGAAGCCCTTTATGATGAGGCCCTAAACTTGTGTATAGATCCGGCGCTGTATACGCCTTTTCTGAGGCTCTCAAAAATACGTGCCTGTTGATTAAACGAAGGGCTCCAAGACGACTGTTTCCACGCTTGGCGAATCGTCCGCTTGTACAAAAACGATGTATCCCGGACAATAATCCCTTCACGATTTAGCCTGCGCGAGATTCCTACGCGAGGGATAAACACCGCGGCAGCTTTTGGCCAATCGTATATTTTACATTTATTAAAAATACTTATTTTGAGAGTATACATGATGTTGATCACATGTACTGACTGGACGTAATGGAAACGGATACAATTGGGATGAGTATCATTCGTGTCGCAGCTCTCCGTGCAGACGGCTTCTCTCTTTTCTTTCTCGCGCGCTCACTGTTCCGCCAGTTCGTACGCATCGTCTATGCTCAAGTCGCTCAGGTCCTCCCCCCAGCCGTTAACGTCGTGCTCCTCCAAAGCGGCGCCGGACGCCTTCACGTCGAACATGCTTTTCGGCGAGTGCACCTCCGGCACGTGCAGGACCTGCGTCTTCCGTATCACGGGCTCCATATCCGTGAAGAAGTCTATCTCTTCCCTCGGGGATCTTATCGCCTTCGAATGCTTTATGTCGAGCTCGGTGATGTCGGAGATCACTAGTTTCTTCGTGTACCTCGGCTTCTCGGCGCTCGACGGTAATTCAGGCGGGGGCGGAGTCGAGGACGAGTCCGCGTCGCGCGGCTCCTGCGCCTCCGCCTGCACGTTGTCCGGGGGAGCCTCTTCCGCGGGACAACGGCCGCTCCCAGCCGACTCCTGCGTCTCCCAGTCCGACCAGGTGCACTCCTCCTCGGCGAACGAGAATTCCTTCTCCCTCTTATCCTCGCCGCCGTCGGGCGACGGCCTCTCCGCCAGGTGCACGTTACTCTCGTCTATATTCACGAAGACGGGTTCCTGCGTGAACGTCAAAGCCTTCCTAATAACATCGAGGTCTTTGTTACGAGCCATCTTCTTATTCGGCCGGCCGTCCGTAAACAATTTCCCCCTGTTGCCGCCGATAACCGTCGCCGCGCCCAGGATCGGTACTATATCGGCCAGCGCCCTTAGCGTGGCGCTGACGAGATCGTCGTTGGTGTCCTTTATCCCGACGAGCAGCTCGGGAAGTATGTGGTTCTTCAGCTCGTCCGCCTCGAACACGTGAACGAACGAATTGAAGTGGGACAGCAGCAGCAAACGAATAGAGACGTCTCGGATGCAAAACATTTGCAGAATTCTCGGTGCTAAGATACTCTTAAAAGTAGGAACTGTAAATAGACTAGTCCCCAAATCGTTTTTCTCATCTGCAAGAGATACGAGAGGTCTCGTTAGGCTACCTGTTACGTAAAGCACGGCTATCGATATGTATAAAATAATTTTAGAACGGTACACATATATTTCTTTTGCTTTTACTAGACACACACACACACGTACAGCTGACGGAACGTGCTGTAACTCTGGCTTGCAGTTTCTAATTTTCGTTTGACAACCAGTGAATTGGATACGTCAGACTGTATATGTAGAAATTCTAACAAAACTGTAGGAGAGACGTGTCGAGAAATCTTTGAAAAGGTAGAACCGGACGTGACCCACGTGTACCGTTCTAGGATTAAGAGATCTTGCTAAACGCATGTAGCCTAACCTTTGGGCTTAAAGATAAAAGGTAAAAGTTTTACTTGGGCAGTGCTATCCAACAAAACTATCCTGGAAAGAAGCACTCTGCCTAATTGCTCGGCAACAACGGCCTCGGGATACATCTGCAATTGCTGTCTCAATTTCCTGGAAAAAAAAGAATGTTTTAGACGCGACTCCTCGCACCTCACCAACTACTTTCTCCAAGTTACTCACGTGAAGAACTCTTCCCGCTCGACGTCGGTTTTTAGCGGCAGCTCTTCCAGAAACGCGTGTATCCTTATAAACTCGTGGGTGAAGAACGAATGCTGCAGCACATTCAACAGCCCGCTTCTCAGACACGCGTCCGGATTCTGCAGATTCTTCTTACAAAACTCGCGGAATTCCAGCAAATTCGGTGCTCCATCTGAAAGCAAGGTTCAAGTTTAACACGCGCGTCGTGAACGTCCCAGTGAGAAATGATTCGTCGATCGATGTCGAAACGATGTCGAATCGACGTCAATTTGACGGTATCGATGTTGATTCGACATCGTTTCGACATCGATCGACGAATCATTTCTCACTGGGGTAAGTCTGTTTTAACGAGAAGAGCCGTCCACAGTGGTAGCTCCGGACTCGCGTGTACCTGTGTCTTGTAAAGTCTTCAGAACGTCTTCCGCCAGCACTCCAAACGCGTACGAATCGATCGCAGTGAGATTAGCGGCTTTAATTAGATCGGCTACGTCCTCGCTCGGCGATATCGCCTTCTCGTATCGGTAGCTCTTTATTCGCTGGTAATACGTCGGCGTCGCGTCCGCGAACTTGCACAGGCACTCCAGTCCACCCAGCTTCCAGTACCCCTCGGCGGTGACGTAGATGGAACTGCTGCACACATTGTTGTGCGACGCCAGTGCGGTCTCGTGCAGGAATACCAAGGCGCGTAGGATGCTGTGCAGACCGATACAGATCTGCAGTATGCTCTGCTTCTCGATGACCTGGATCAGCGGCCTGGCCTCCTCCGTGGCGAGGAAGAACTTGCCGCCTTTTCTCCACGAGGAGATGTACTTCAGGATACAGGGATGCCGATGCAGCATAAAGTTCTGAAGCACACAACGCCACGCCCCACCGCATTATTTCTCGCAATTTCACTCTCGCTACGCGCGCCACCATCCATAATACATTACCGGAGGAAAACAAATTAAGATAAAGTCACACTTTTCGCAAAAAGACTCATTGTTGACCGGGCCTTAGTGTTAAAGTAACGCACCAGAACTGTCTTGTGTCCTAAGAGTACAAGCCATTCCGCTCAGGCCCTTTATGCATCAGCTGTTTTAGTTTAGAGGTAAACAATGTTAACATCCTGGCAAACTGATTCTTCTACTTTTCCAATCAGTTCGTCAAGATGATGTCAACAGCGTTTATCTCTAAAACAGCTGATGCATAAAGAGCCTGAGCAGAATGACTGTCTTGTACTCTTGGGGCACACAAAATCCTGTGTGTTCTTCTACTTCAAGTCGTCAAGTCAGATTTAAAACGAAGATTCGAAACATGAGACATCGAATACAAGACATTCTGATGTTTTAGAGGTAAACAGTGTTAACATCCTGGCGAACTGATTCTTCTACTTTTCCAGTCAGTTCGTCAAAACAGCGTTTATCTCTAAATCAGCTGATGCATAAAGAGCCTGAGCAGAATGACTGTCTTGTACTCTTGGGGCACAAGATCCTGTGCGTTCTTCTACTTCAAGTCGTCAGATTTAAAACGAAGATTCGAAACGTGAGACACCGAGTACAAGACATTCTGCTCGGGCCGTAAGAGAGTCGGAGCTCGAGGCGTTCTCGTTTGTTAAAATAAGCAGGGGGGGGGGGGAATATATTCGACTGCCTCTACGCGTCCGTCCCGGCGGCAGATTCAAGGGGCGAGGAAGCGAGAGGATAGACATGAACCTTCGCCGCGCGCTCCAACGGCGACGGTCTGCCGAACGTCGCCGTGAAGTGGAGGGACGGCTCGCTGATGAAGACGGACAGCCTCTGCGTGCTCGAGTCGTGCACGCACGCATCGTAGTGCATCCAGTAGTCCGTGACCTCGACGGCTTTGTCCTCGATCTCGAGGCCGCGCAGGGCGCTCCTTTCGTTCCCCATTAGTCGCGACGCAGCGCGGTTTTGCCGCGGCGGCTATCGATTACGCCGGCCGGGGGTGAGAATCGCGCGCCGGGAACATCGGGGGCTGCGTGGCTGCTAGCGTCCCATCCGGCCTACGATCGGCGCGACTCAACGACTGACGCCGATCTGACACGATCGCGGCCGCCGCACGGTCGACTCCGATCGGATTCCGATAACGTCGACATTATCGTTTACGTGGTGTCAACCCCCGGTAGGTTAGGTCGCGCGGCGAGCGGCCGCGATTGGTCGGCCGCTCGCTCCAGGCGTGTTGTATGCACCTGACTTCGGTTCCCCGATTGCACAGAGGCTTGTTTCCTGTTGCTACACTGGTG
>NW_011967243.1:3648482-3669665 GCF_000949405.1 Vollenhovia emeryi | reverse complement strand
AACTAGTGCAATAAATTAGAGTGAGACAAGTATACGTTTTCTCACTCTAGCTCACTGCACTGGTGAACTAGTGCAGCAAGCTAGAGTGAGAAAAAATATATGCCTGGCTTAAGGCCTGTGTCCACGATGCTAGGACTTGGTCAAAGTTCTAGTTTCGAGAAATGCGTAGCCAATCGACTTGCAGCTTTTCCGTAAGAGATGCAAATTGATTGGCTACACATTTTTCAAAACTAGAACTTCGACACAGTTCTTGGATCGTGGGACACAAGGCTTTACTCGGAATTCGTTGCACTAATTCGCCAGTGTAGCAACAGAAAACAGGCCTCTCTTGGTATACGCACGCGGCCTTATAATCTTTGGGCTTACAATTAGAGATAAATGGTAAAAGATTTACTTGGGCGGTGCAATCCAACAAAACTATCCTGGGAAGAAGCACTTTGCCTAGTCGCTCGGCAAAAACGACCTCGGGACACGTCCGTTTTGTCTTTTTCTAATCCTGAGGAAAGATAAAGATTAGGGAGGCTGTAAAAAGAAATTGCAGCGTGTTAACAATTGCATGAAATTCAAGATAATCTTTTTTTTTAATAATGCCGGCCAGTGCGAATTCTTTTCTAGGTCTTCTCGTCGGCTTTCGGAAATATTTATAAGGTTCAAGATTTCTGAATAAGATACCATACTGTATACTTTCAACTAAAATGGTTGCTCAGGACGTTGAGAATTGGATAACAAACAAACTGGATAAATTAATGTTTAACGAATGTCTCGTGTTAAAATTAAAGATGTGAAAAATACGCGGTGTAGTTCGCAGTTCTCTTGCAATATTAAAATTTGCGCCGCGACAAAACCGCGGCATAAGTTGATATCAAAATGTACATTTAATTAAAATTCACTAACAGGGCAACGGAAACTCGACACGAAACGGACTTCTTGTGCGTTACGATAAAAGTTTTATCGCGCAATTCTCTCCTCTGCGAAACCATTGCTTTACAAACGTTCAAAATACTCGAGAAATAGTGTACCGAATATATTTTTTAACATCTTAATATTGGCATTGTCGGCAAAGCATTGGTGATCAATTGAAGATCTTCTGGAGCTCGTATCGCATTTCCAAGATGATGCGTCTTTAACCCATGGTCTCACGCTTCTGCAACGACGTTCCGCTAAGAAAACATGCTGCGTGCACGAAGTCGAACGAGCATTTTATTCGTTATCGAAAATAAGTCAAGCTACCATCGACACGGTACACTTTGAATACCTTAAGTGAATTGCGATGGAAAAAAAGAACACGATGACGAGGAAAGAATGAAACAAGCAAAATATATGCATACGCTTAATTTCAAGTCGAATCGCCGCTGCAAAACGCGCGGAAAAAACTTATTGTTTAATCGTAAGATTAATCTGCATAACGTGCATCTTTTTAACCAAATTGTCATCCTAATCCACACGCAAGGCTCCACTCGAAATGCACCGAATATAAAAAAATGCACCGCGTTTTCCGTGTCCGTAGCGTAATTGTTAATGTATAAAAACAAAATTGATATTGGATGCATACAATTCTGTTAATTACCGAAGGGGAAACCAAGTCAATTGTTTAGTTCCACCAGATTGATTTGGTTTTTCCGACTCTACGAGAATTACTTGCCACTTGCACGCAACAGAAATACTACCTCAGTCATCGTTGTCTCTTTTGCAATTTCTTTTATTATTAAACGTTCTCTTTCTCATTAATTTCCTCACCTATACAGTTATCTGTTGGGTTGTATCAATTAACTGTGTAAATTAATAGTAGCAAATTGCCGTTTACTATTTTATTTTCACGTTTTAGCACGTAGGTGTATAAGTAATGTTTGTCATATTTCTAACTACAGATAATAATTACAGGCGCCCTGCGATGGGTAAACGGGTCTGTCGTATTATCTCTCAATGCGTTAATACTTAAAAACGTTAAATATCTGGAAAAAAACGTAGAAAAATCTCGTCTTTACAATAAAATATCAACAATTCACTCATATTGCCATCGTTAGTAACCATCTCGAAGATCACTAGACTTTTCCGCTAAAGGAAGCGGAACAATGAATACGATGAATCCAACTGAGACGACACTCCCTAAATAAATAACATCTCGCATCCTAATACATAAAAATATGGCCCTATACAACAGTAAAAATTATTAAAAGTATTTTTATCATTGTCACGAGACGACTAATTGTTGTAATACGACAGACCAGCTCGAATCTATATGTTGTGATATAAACAAAATCCACTTCGCATTTTAGCTATAATAGATGTCGTTAAACAAATTTTAATATTTTTAATAAAATCGAGAATATCCTATGAAACATACCCATACAATTGTACGTACTTCTTCCAATTACTTACTCTTTTTCTTTTTAGCTTATTCCTCACCTTCATTATCCACCGAGTGTACACGTGCAATAATAATAATAATTAAAATAATATAAAATAAGAATAATAATAATAATAGCAGTTGTACTAACAGTAATAGTAGTAATTGCAGCAGCAGCAGCAGCAGCAGTAGTAGCGGGTGATAGTAATAATAGTACAGTAATAGTAATCATAATCGTAGTAATAATAATAGCGATAGTACTAACAGGAGCAATAGTATTAGTGATAAATGATAACGATAATAGCCATAATAATAATAACTATAACAAATATATTAATTAATAGTAACGGCAATAGTAGTACAACAATAATAATAGTACGACAAAAGATAATGATAGTAGCGACAATAATAGTATAAATAGTATTGTAAATGGAGGCAATAATGTAACGGCGATAACGGTAAATTGTAATAGCAATGGTATATTGGGTGACAAAAAGAAATAATAATGAAAATCATACAAATTCTATTAAGATCGAAAAGAACACGAAAAGGAAGCTATTGTTATGACAGTACTATTACTGCTGCTGCTGTTACTACTATTGTTACTATTATTGCAATATTATTATTATTATTATTAGAGCTATTATTAATACTATCATTATTATAATCGCGCTTACTGCAAACACCAACTATTACCACTGCTACTTCTACTCCTACACTACTGTTACAATGCTGCTGACAATAATGATCCTGCTGCTGATGATGCTAATGATCGAAGTGGTAATAGCCATCGTGGTAATGATGCTTACGATAAAACTCGATTCTTCAGTACTCATATGGTGCGACGGTCAGTCACACTCCGTCAACGGTAATATAATTTGCGTTTTTAAGAATATAAATACATTAGAAGTTTGTGCCGGCAAAATCTCAATATATTTACATAAGAACACATCAACCACATTGGCAAAATCAGTAAGCAACGATACATTGCAATTAGCATGCCACACGAATACTGGAGAATCAAGCGATAACATAAGAGAGAAGCATTTTACTACAGGTTCTTTGAGACTTCAACAGTATCTTTTCCTTCTTTCGGTTTTCTTTTTAATATTGTATACATTGCCCGCGCTACTTGACCAAGGATTCAATTCTTTGTAACACGAGAGGAATTGTAACCTCATGCCTAATTCAAGCAATTCGTGGCATCGCCGTTATGTCGATTTACATTATACTCTCTCCAATAGCTCTCCTCAAGTTCTCAATGCTTCAGAGAAAAGATATCCAGGGTGAAAGGGAGTGATCGCAATCTTTATCCTCTTTCTAATCGATATTCTCTAAATTCATTGAAGTGTTAAATTTGTTTAACAAGCCTACGTGTTAAGAGTGTCTCTTCTTCTAATACATGTTTCTTCACTATTCACACAGACATCACGAATACGACATGAAAAATTCTCAGAGTTCAAAGACAGTGGTCGTCGGTACGACTGGCAGTATATCGTGTTTTCTTTTTGTCGAAAGTTAACATCTTATCTCAACAGTGCCTAGACCTCTCTCGTAAGATCAAGGCGTGATGGGCATGGCCACATTTATCTTTGCTGAATAAATCTGGCAACGGTGGACTCCTGTGAATACTACTATTTATTTTCATGGGCTTTATCTTTATAACAAAGCTTTAACTGCAACGAAAGCAGAGAATATACAATCCTTCTCGTACGTTGCGATAGTAGTAGTTTAGATTGCGGTTCGGTTGTTCCAACATAATCTTTCTAAACGTGAAAAGGCTCGATATAATTCATGTGGCTTTTCACGCTTCACAAGCAATACCTTAAATACCTAATGATTGAAACTCGTCGCGAATGAAGCCAGGTCACGATGGGTCTGCGCGATATCTATAAACAACAGTTTCCTATTTCCGTCGCGCAAACGTCACCATGACCTCGCGTTCATCGGCAAAACGACCAATATACATGGGAGCTTCTCCTTGTCGCAATACATACGGGCGACACAGTCATGCTTAGATCAGACTCGTGGATATCATTCTAATCGGTAAGGTCGGCAGAATCCGCTTCTTATTGTTCGGATAAACGGAGGACTTTATACCACCGCTTGTTTCAGTCCTTTCGAACATGCTACATACGAAAATTGCAATAATTGTAACTTCTCTCGGTTACTTAAACTCTCTTCTTCTCCCTCTCTTTATGACGTGATCAAGAAACCGTGCATCGTGCGTCCTAGGACATACAGTATCGTTTACCGCAGGCTGCTCCTGATCTGGGTACAGAGAGATATACATATATATATGATTGTATATATATATCTATATATATAGAGTCCGTGTAGATTTTCTTTCTCTCACTTTCCCACAGATACAACCTCACGAACGTGACTCCTTAACGATACAGAACATTCTTTTCATGCGATTCGCATTTGTAATCAATCAACATCCCACTCGATGACGGCACATATTTTTCTCTTGAGTCAAGTATTCAAACACGATAATTTTAATGTGTCACTTTTTCAAGCTTTTTGTAACGGTATCAACCAGCGCTGATTAACTTGTCGCCATTCTTAAATATGTTCATGTATACTCGATATTACTTAATAATGGAAATGCTTAATAAACGTCTTTTCGACTGCACAAAGACGGTAAGTTTATGCTGTTAGAACTAAAGAACGGGAAAGGTGCGTACTGAATGTTACCTTTCTACAAGTTCTTTCCTTCCTTTACAGCACGAAACTCAGATTTTTAATATATTTAACTGCTAGTCGATTATATAAGCACGTGATTTCGTAGATAAACGAATTCCATTGAGACACTGGTGTGCTCTTTTCTTGGGGAAACAGAAAAGCACGTTAGTCCTTGCCCTTACTTTTCGACGAGATTATATCAAAGGTTTAATCAAAGAAAGCTGTTTTCCACAAAATGGAAGAACAAGTATGTTCACCCTCACGAATATTCACGTTCACTCGTTTTGTTGATTCACTTCTTCCTTATTGTTATCACTATCTTGTTGATTTACATTGGACTTGTTGCTCCCAGGTTGTGTTCCAGAGGGACCATCATTCATCTTGTCACTGTGGTTGTCAGATTTGTCATTGGAATCCATTTTAACGTTTCCTAGAGCAGGAAATTCGTACACATTAATCATATATTAATCACATATAAGTTATTCATTATATTAAATATGTATATGTATAGTTTCTATAGGTATAGATATATGAATATACAGCAAATATCTGTTTTACAAACCTTGTGGTGAGTAATATTGTTGCTGCATCTTCATGTTACGTTGCTGCTGCTGCTGCTGATGTAAATTCGGTCTGTGACGATTAATTTGAGCTTGTTGCTGCTGCTGTGTTGGCATACAAGCAGGCTGCTGCTGCGTGGGATTATTTGGGTTTGGACCTGGTGCAAATGGTACTACGGGTCGCTGTATCGGAGGTGGATAACGCTGTTGCGACGGTTGGATACCAGCACGAGGCGGCATACCCATTCCACGTACATTCTGTTGTAAAACCTGTAGATTAATGCACAAGGCTATATTGTCTCACTTTTCATCTGTAAACCAGATGAAAGAAATTAACTTTATAATTTTTTTTTATCGTATACTATAAAACAAGCTCTATTAAAAAATTTCTTTGTTCATATAATATTAAATTCAATATATTTAACTTCCTATTTGTTCACGGATGGTGAAACTTTGTATACACATTATTTAAGATGGAAGGGAGATTCTTAATTATATGCGTATTATAATCATTCGTTTTTAACGATACCATATATATGTATTACATAAAAGTATCCTTCTCCAAAACAATTATTTGTTTAGACGATAATCGTGAAAGATACCAAAAGATGTATATTCTAATTTTCATTTAAATTCTCTACAATTGTTCGGAAAGAAACGATTTTACATGAATACATGGTAATTAATTATATTTCAAGACTTTCAGAGATACTTAACAAATTTTAGAAAAATTAAAAATATCATATAATGTCAGATAAAGCGTCAACAAATTCATATAACTTTCTTTTCTTATCCTTTAAATTCTCTGCAAGTATTGACGTATAACTAAGAATTGTATATACGTATTTGACTTGATGAGATACATGCATAATATTTAAATGAGATAACTTTAATGAATAAATGGTACATACGTAGTTATTGTAGCTGCTTACCAGAGCAGACTGATTAATTGCGCCCTGATATTGTTGATACTTATGATGTTGCGTAGGACTCGGTTGTGGTTGTTGCGACGAAGATTGCTGTTTGCAATTTCTTGATTTAGGCGACGGTATTTGAGGAGCTACGATTAGGACGGTAAACTAATGTAGTTTAACAGATTATGTAAATTATTCTCATATGATAAAATATAAAATCTTAATTCCTACATATTATTTGGATAAAGCTTCTCGAGGCTAAAATCATTTGTTTCGATTACTTGTGAAATAACAAGCTTACTCGAGCTGAAAACCGATGCCAGCACATCCTGTTGATTTCCCGATGGGCTCTTTAGCTGTCTGGGCTGCTCCTGCGGTTGGTGCTTACTAAGAAACGTGGGCGCTGCATTTCCTGGTCCGGGCAAACCACCAGTGGGATTGCGAAATTGTTGAGCTGCCGCGGCGATTTGCAATCCTGAACTGGATAGGAAGCTGGGGCCATAGTTTTGTAGACCGACTGGGGTTGCGCTACCCGTTGCCAGACTTTGGCTGTGCTGTCCAAATCCTTGCAGACCATAGTGAGTCCCAGTTTGTTGAGTAGCACCGCCGGATTGGTAGAAGCCTGTTTGCGACCCGGGAAATACATCTGAAAATTGTTGATATTAAACGTTGAGAAAATATACCTCACGAAAACGCGATGCACGTATAATGACACTGCATATTGATTTACCGGCAGATGTAGCGCTGTAGTAACTGTTGGATGCTTGCACGTTTGGACCGGGTCTCTGTACCAACTGCGAATTGCTCATGTAACTACCGCTTACACCGAGCACTTGATTCGGATCGTACGGTATATAAGTCAACTGGAAAAAAAAAATGAAGAGTTTCGTTAGCAAACTTATACTATTTGACTTTTACTGCGACAGCATAAGTTTGCAATATAAAATTGTACCTGATTGGGTTGAGGGGCAGACGGAGTCTGGAAATGCGGAGCTTTAGTTCCAATTGCTCCAATTGGTTGAGACGACGGTTTCACGCTCGCTGACATCAGAGAATTTGACGATGAACTGATTAGTACCGTGTTGGGATTATTACTGAGCTGCTGATTCTGTCCGAACGGCGGAGCAGCTGCTGCGGTCTATCAAAAGAAATTAAAAATTAAACTCTATTCCCACTGTAAATATCAGTACTAGAGCAGAGAATCGTCATATATTACTTTTAGATTGTAATGTATTGTGAATGGCCGGTCAGAAATTTATATCGTTGTAAGGAAGTATTACGAAAAAAACTAGAATTTACGTACAATGCGGTATTGGGACAAATTGTTTTGGTACATCTCAGGTGTAGGAGCATTTGGCGCGTGAGGTGGCGGCGGCGGCGGTTGCTGCAAGTACACATTTTGTTGGCTGAATGAGCTCTGGAGGGACGGAGCGTACGGCGCGTACTGCGTGAACGGCGACCGGCTCTGATCCAGTTGAAACGCTCCGTACAAACCGCCCGCTTGAGCCGGCAATTGTCCCGAGCCTGTGTTGAACAATACCGCCGGCGGCGACGGTATGGCCGACATGCCGCCGTATTGAGCCTGCGATCCAGGATACTGCGGGAATTCCTAAAAACAGAAAGAAGATCGTCCGCCTTAATATTCGGTGCCTTGTATTAATTGTCGCAATAACAAACAATAAGAATGCAACCCACCTGATAGTTAATGTGCGATGGCTGTCCTGTAGAATTGAATGGGGGTGGACTTAGGGGACCTTGGAGACTGACGGGAGGATGACCGATGGGGCTCTGACCAGCTCCGATGGGACTAGGCCCAGGCACGGTAGATCCCGGTTGCGTACCGCTGCTCCCCGAGGACTGTTGCTGCGGCTTCACCTGCGGGGGAACCAGCTGCGCATCAGGCAAAGAGTCAGCGTCTTCCCACAAGGGACATTGTGTTTCAATATTTAGTTGTTATATTACATCATGTCAACAGGACATTCTCAACAAGCATTCGTTAGTTTCATATATCATTCTCAAGTCTGTTTTGGAAATCTGGTGAAAATGGACAGGTTTGTTACGCCGTCGCACTACACATACCACTTTGTAATTAACAACGGCGAGAAAGGCCATAATGATAATGAATAATAATGACGATGATGATAACAATATTATCCGGTGTTAAGATTAACATAATGACAGAACGATGATAACAAAAGTACAGGCGGTTTCTGTTAAATCGATTATTGATTATTGACAAGTGGCTGACTCAGTATCCTTTGGTCAGAGATATTAGCCACTTACCTTTCTCATTTTCACCACACTTACTAGACAGAATTGTTCAAAAACACAAGAAGGGAGAGTATTAAAAGAGCAATTAATTGTAACAGTAATGACAATAGCAATTCAAGTAAATAATAGAGAACGTCGGATTAACTTTGAGGCGACATGACAATTCCATCGCATGCACATTAACATGACATAATATATGGAGAAATATTCGCGAAATGATTTCTCACCTTGCACACATTCGTCGACGTTGTGATCTCGCTTTTTATATTGCTCTGGTTGTACTGCTGGTGAGGGCTGTAACTGTCGTCGACGTCGCCGCTCTCGAACGCCTGCGGGAAGCTGGTCGCGCTACTGACCACGCTGGTGCCGTCCTCGTGCTCGACCACGGTCGGCATCGGTGGCGCGTTCTCCCAGACCTTCTTCACGGACGCGATCTTAAGGTTGAGCTCCGCGGTCGACGGCGATATCGTGCTCTGGCCAGCGGCCATGTGCATGGAGCGCGCCATGCCCAGACTCTTGCTCTTGTCATCCGTCAGTTGTGAAAGATCAGAGTCGAAGGTGAAGTCCAATTTCATGTCGGCGTTATCCTCGTTCTTGTTGAACGACAAAGGCATTTGGATGGGTTCCTGGTTCTTGTCTTTGATCAAGTCGTTCGGTTTATTGGAAAATGCGACGGAGAGCGCCGGCTGCTGATGCTGCTGGACCTGGTTGCCCTCCTCCTCCATCTCCGTGCGTTTCTCGGACCGCTGCTGCGTCTTAATGTGATTCGAAAACTTGGATTTCACCGCCAGATCCGTCGGCCCACTCGTCTTGGTCGTCTTGGAGTAATTCGTGTTCTCGAAGATTAGAGTCTGCACGGGTGGCGAGGACACGTCGGACACGTTCTTCTCCGCCAGGGTCTCCTTCAGATTCTTCCCCGTCTTCTCGCCACTCGGCGAATTTCGTTGGCTGCTGTGCCCGGAGTTGGCTTCGTTGCTCTCGTGGCTGTGGTCATTTTGAGCCGTTAAGCCGGACATCAGCTGAATGTCCGTAGGAACCGCAGACGGGGAATTGGAACGCAATTGGCTCGTGAACGGTTTGTCCCAAGCGTTAACCGTTGGCGGAGGAGCGGGACTGTTGGAAGATTCCTTGGCGTAGTTGTTGCCGGAGCTGTTCAGCTTGCTCATATCGCCCGCGTCGGTCACGCACATCTGCTGCTGCTGCTGTTTCACCAGACGCTGGAACCGCGGCGCGAGTCTCGGATTACGAGGGTTCCTACTGTCGTACTGCTTCTGCGGTATGTTCGCCGGTTGTGGGATATTCTGGCTGAGTAGAGGCGGTATATTCTGCACCTGCTGCAGAACCTGCTGCGATCCATTCGACTTCGATTTCGAACGGTCGCGCTCGCGCTCGCGCTCCTTCTCCTTGTCTCTCTTAACGGGCTTCACCTCCTCCTTCTGATTGTGCCTGGACTCCTTCACGTTCTTCTTCGAGCGCACTTCCTGGAAACCATCAGCGTCCACCTTGTCCTCCGCCGCGACACTCGTAGCATCCTCGGTGCAGCTGTTCGTCTCAATTTCCGAATCCACCAGCTTCTTATCTTTCGCCTGCGACTTCTTGTTAAGATCGTTCAGCGCTTGATTCACCAGATTCGGATCGCTCAGCTTGATCTCGTCGATGCGATTGACCATGCTGTCTTTGTTATTCGGCTTGTTCGCGACCGCGCCACTGTTGGTCGAACTCTGACTCCTGGACCTTCCTCCATTCTGTATTTGCGCGTTTTGCATCAGCGGCGGTATACCGTCGGCGTGATTCTTCTGAGCGCTGAATCCGGCATTCTGCAGACTCCGCTTCTCCGCACCCGGGGCTCGCGACGTCGGATTGGAAGACTTGGGATTTTTCTCACGTTGCTCTCTGGTATTCGCCAGCTGCTCGCCTCTACGGGAATGCACGTTCGCGCCGATGGCATTTTGGTTCGCGGACTGAATGGCTCGCCCACCAAAGTGCTTGTTGCGGCTGTTACGGGACTCTTTGTGATCGTCTATATGCTCCTCGCTGTTCTCCGACGTGGTTTCCCAATCCTCGTTGCCTACGTCCGACTGGGGCTGCTTGGATACATTGCCACTGCTGCCGCGCGAACGAGCTTCACGGCTGTCCCTTCCCTGTGAAAGATGACAATGCATCGTTACATTATTAAGAGAAAACTAAACGTGTTACTTATTTAATAAATTGTCGTATGTAACAAATTTTTGTTTTTAAATAAAGGCATGATATAAAAGAATTTTTAAGTTCAATATTTATATTCCTATTTTTCAAATTTTATGCGCGGAATACATAAAGCATATTTCAAAGTGATGCATGCGCTTTCAGGGATAAATAATCGACTCGTAGTTAACAGGTTTCTGATTCCACGAGTGCCTCGTCTAAAGATGATTGAAAAGTTAAAGATTATGAATAAATGATTATACGTACTCTTCTACTTCCGCTACGAGTTCTCTTGGAACGCGAATCGTCCTTTCGCAGTTGCATTTTTTGGGACGGGACGTTGGCGACTTGATTCGCATGATTCGCTTCTTGCTTGCTGGACTGGGCTTGCTGGCTCGGAGACTTATTGCGTCTGCCCGTGATACCCGCTGTGAGTGCCTGCTGCTTCGCGATGATCTTGTCGTCGGTAGACTCAACTGACGCGGACTGCAAGAGACCCGCCTCTTTCTCCGAGGTCGGGGTCGGTGGATTTTGCCGTCCGGCACTTTGTTGCTGATGCTTCTCGTCAGTGTTACGTTCCGACGAGAACGGACTCTTACTGGACGGCGGTCCGTAACCTTCCATGCGGCTGCCCGTAGTCGTGTTCCGAATACGGAAACCGCCTCCTCTGCCGCGACGGGACGGCTCGCCGGATGGCGCGAAGCCCTCGTGGCTGGGCTTCCCGTCGTACGTTCTCTTCTCGCTGCGCGTCTGGGAATACTCCGTGCCGCGCTTGTCGTCCCGCCTCGACACCTCGCGATTGCGCTCCTCCTTCTCGACTTTCTGAGAGGGTTTCGGCGAGCGAGCCGATCGCTTGTCCTCCTTTCCGGACTCGGTGGAGCCGGATATCTCGTCGGCGCTGTTCTCGGAATCGGTGTGCCCGTACGAACCGCTCTTGGCAGACATCCCGGATTTGCCGGTAGGTCGCGGCCCGCCTCTCCGTCCTCTGGATTCCGGGCCACGCCAGCCGCGAGTGTAAACGTTGAAGGTTCCGCCCCACTGGCGTCCACCTCGGGTGTCCCGAATTCTAGAACTGGAGCCACTGCTGCTCGTTCTGTTGCGCGTACTCTTCTCCCTCTTCTCGTCCTTGGCTTGCTCTTTGGCGTCTTCGGCAACGGCCTCATCCCGCTTTTCCAAAGCGGGCTTGTCCAACGAGCTCTGTTTAATTTCGTCGCTCTCCTTGCCATCTTTAGCAGCTTCCGCTATCTTCTCCTCTTCCTTCTCGAAAGTCGGCGATATCGCGTCGGCCCATGCCTTCGGCGAGTTATCACTTCTCTCAATTTGCCTGCTTTCCGGGGCACGTTCCGTTTTCCTGTTCCACACGTCCGTATCCTTTTTCGTCTCGGCGGAAATCTCCTTCGGCTGTTCCTTCTTTTCTTGAAGATCAGAACTACCCCTCTTCAATTGAGTCAGACTGCGCTTCTCGCTCTTCAGTTCGTCCGCCTCGAGCTTCTCTTTAGTGACTGGACCGGGCGGCTGCCTTCTGTCCCTCTCCCTCTCCCTAGTCTCCTCGTGATACAAATCTCGTTTCTTCTCCTCGTAATCCGACACTTCGTTTACCCAGGAACTGCAATCCCGCAATTTATGCAGCTCGTCGTCGCGCAAAGACGCTTTAGATTCTCTGGAGGCACGACTGTCACGCGAGTCCGGTCTCTGCGGACGTTCGTTGCGCTCCTCTTTCGGTGCGTCACGACGATTTTCGAGTTGCCTGTCCGGTCCTACATTGCGTTCCTCACGCCACTCCGGGTTCTCAGAGCGCTCCCTTTGCTCGCGCTCTCGTTCATCGAATGAATCCTGCGAAGTGAAAAATTTTCCCCAAGTTAGAAACAAGCCGATCGATATGAATATCGAGATAAAAATCTACCGTACGAAGATTAGTCGTATCTATATTTTTACCTTCGAATAATTATCGTAATCCTTCTTGTCTTTGTCGCGCGCGTCTCGAGCGTCTCGCGCATCACGGCTGGTAGGACGAGAATCTTTGACGTCGCGACCGTCTCGGCTGTCACGGGTGTCGCGATTGTCACGGGAATCGCGGCTGTCCCGGTTATCTCTCGAGTCCAGATTCTCCTTCGGGTCTCGTTCTTTATCGTCGAAATGTCTCTCGCGTTCCCAAGAATCGCGAGGATGCCTGTCGTCGTACTCATAGTCTCTGAAATTACGGCTGTACTCGTCGTAATAGCCACCTGGCTTGCGGCTGTCGTAGGACCGATGCGAAGAATGCCGATAACGATCTTCCCTTGACGGTGGTGCACCGCCACGATGATCTCGAGACGGAGGTCGTTCATCATCCAATAGCGCCGGTCCATCCGAATCGGTTCTATTACGACGTTGCGACGGCATGGGTTGCTTCATACCACTGTCTACTAATACAAGTTTCACTTAATATAATGGGCAGTTTTTTAACAACTTATTAGAAAGAAGAAAATGGCGATTAAACGGATCTTAAAATAATTTTAACGGAGAAACGTCACGTTGAAGATTATTTGGTTTAAGCTAAAAGGTGATATCGTTTCCCCTGATTAATTTTTTATTAACGTCACCTTCTTGTGCTGTTCTCAATTGGAACAAGGTAGTAAAGACCTTTAATAATTATTTTCCTTAGTTTGCAATTCTTATTATAAGAGACGTGGTTGATACAGAAGTGATCCATAGAAACTTACTCAATGAGTTGTAATTGTGAACCCATCTGCCGGGATCGTATTGCTGGGAGAACGGGACAGACTGGGAAGCAGGTCTTTCCGCATTTGGTGAAATGCGGTTGAAATTCGCGCCGCTTCGCTCTGCCTGCTGCTTTTGAAATCTGGGCGGTAGGTTATTCTGAAAGTGTCGGGAGAACGCCGGTTGCTCGCGATCTCTCGAGTCTCTCTGATCACGATCGCGATCGCGTTCTCTCTCGCGCTCGCTACGTACTGTGTCCTGTTGCCGTAGGAAGTTCTGCCGATCGCTCTGGCGAAAGTCCGACAGTCCCTGATCCCTGCCTTCTCTCAGATTGTCGCGAGTCTCGCGTCCAGAGGTGATGATCTTCTCATCTTTCCCCTCGGACGAAGTGCGAGACCGTTCGCGATCTCTGCTCTCTCGCTCCCTATTCTCCTTCTCTCTCTCCCATTCGGGTATAGGTAGAGCCACGGGTGGGATGCTGATCAAGCTTTTGGACTCGCCAGACTGCACACGTTCATCATCTTTATGCTTCGCCTGCTTCTCCTTCATCTTTTGCTCCAAGTCCTGCAGCTTCTTAGCCGCTGCTTGCTTTGTTGACTCCTGAAAACGCTTCTCCTCCTCTTCCTTCCGTAATCGCGCACGCTCGACAACGGATGCAACTTCAACCTTGATTCTACGTCGTTCGTTCCACGTTTCGTCATCCTCGACACCTGTTTGCAATACAGATAGGTGCGTTAAACACAATCTAAGTAAATCATTCCGCTGTTTACTCCGATAAACTTACCTCTTAACGAATGTACAGAGTGCATTTGTGACTGACCGGCGTAGCCACCACTTGCGCCGTTCGATCCACGATAATCGCGATTCATAGATTGAGCCCAAGGACGATGCGGCGGATCGCGGAGCTCCTTCGAGTCTCGGTTATCTCGAGGCTTCTCCTTCTCCTCCGCGGCATTATCATCGCCCTTTTTCTCCTTGGCATCTTTTTTCTCGTCATGCTTCGATGATTCTGTTTCACCTTCGTCGTCGCTAAAGGCCAATTTTTGGTTATAATCAATATCATCGTGCGCAGCCCATCCTGCGTCACGGGAAATATCATCCATACGAGTGAGATCTTCCTCTTTGATGATGGGTCTAGTCATAATTTCTTCCTCAGCCACGCGGTCACGTTGAGGAGGCGGAAATCGATCCAAGGGATGATTAAATCTAGGTCGGGGGCTGTTGGATCCAGAATTTGATGAAAATTGCGCAGAGAATCCAGCAGGGAAATTTGATCTATACATCTAAAAAGATCATATAATACATTTTGTTACGCAGATTAAAAAAAAAAGACCTACTCGCAAGCACACGCTTTCGCGATTGTAATAGTAAACTCACAAATGGCGGGATAAGTCCCCGGTAATGATGCAGGTTTGGCCCAATTTGATGAGAACCGGAAGAAGGCGCAGAACCTTGGTTGTTGACGGCATTATGCTGGCCTCCCGGGCCCGCGCCCATGTTGGGCGATTGGCCCAAGTTCTGCCGCCCTCCACCGGGTCCCTCCTGGGTGTGTCCTCCTGAAACAGGTATATTTAAAGGGAGGCCCTGGCCCGCCGGAGTATTCCCATTTCCGGGACCAGCTGATGTTACTGGTACTGGACCACCTGCCGTACGACTTCCGCCTTGAATCCAGCTTCCTTCGGCTGCGAAAGATTCGGTGGATGAATAATTTGGACACTTCGAAACCAGGCAATTCTACAATGATTACGGCGAAAGGGAACTTACTCTGTGGACGTAGGCTCGGACCTGGACCATATTGCGCATTTAACTCTCGATTCGACTGTTGTTGGTTTCCCGGCGTCCCACCTACGTAATTTATTCATAATATTAAAAGTTGAACTAATCTAACACTATATTTCGATGCCTATGATATATAATAATTTATAACAATTGATGAAGGATAAATATTTAGTGAGATAAGTGACAACAAGGTACATGCTTGCACGTGATTATTTCATAGATTGTGCATAACTTTCCCACGTACATATAACATGCTTTACGGAGATAGTGTCGTGAGCATAACAAAGAATTAAATAGTACAAATAAAGCACGGAAGATAAAGTGCTCGATTAATCTTGAAACAAATTAACGTCTAATTTCATGTAAAATAAGCGTAAACCACACGAGTTGGTGAAACGTGTAATTTCATCCCATATCATAAAGCATATTTTAATTACAATATATGTATATATCGACAGAAATACACTCATGTAAATAAGTTGATAGCTTATATTACAACTATATTATTTCTTATAAAATGGTACTTTAAAACATTTTTACTTGAATCAATTTATATATCTTCTCGCATATTTATATACATATATTGTAATGTCAAAATAATTAGAAACTTAAAATTATTCTACTACGTATATAAATTAACATGTATGCATTTAGAAATCGATCAATAATAATAAAAGAACATTTCAGATTTCTTTTTCATGTTGAACACATTCCGTCCGCATAAGTCTTAAAAATAATAAATCTTAAATTATAATAATCTTGTTATGATCACATGTGTTTAACGATGTTTGGAGATATTGTTGTTGTTCAAATTGTTCTTTTCGACATATAAATGTACATAAAGTTATTCAAGAGAAATGTTAATACGAGTTTTTAATAACAAAACGTTGTAATATTTGCATCTCATGGCGTACGGTTGGAAATATAAAGAAAATGGGGCCAAGACAGTCCAAACTATTAAACACAGATTCACTGAATTAAAAGGATAAAGAACATTATCTCTAAATATTATGTACCAATCTCGATTCTTTATGCATACGTTTCTCTAAATTTGTCCATAAAGGTAACGAAATGTACGAAATAATGTGCAAGAGAGAGAAAGAGAGAGACTTGGTACATACTGTGGTGTCATCTAATTTTCTACAAACGTATATGTATAATAATGCAGATCAACATTTATAGTCACGTCAAACTTTTACACTGTATCTAAAGTTATAACGTAATAAATATGCGTATTTGAATATTATTTAATCAGTACGAAGCCATAAATTAGATCTTTACCATCGATAATGTCAAGCACACAAGCTACTCCACAAAGAAAATTATTTATAAATCTTGATAGAGATAAAAAGATTTCGTAAAAAACTTTTTATTTCCAGAATACGTAGCTATACAGCATATTCTTCTTTAAATTATATATACATATGCATCCCGATGCAAAATGCAATTTTCAAATTCTTTTCGTGGAATAGCATGCGATAAAAGAAATAATCAGACTAAAGTAGATGTAAAATTTGTGATAACTTTTTTGTTAAACAATAACGTTTGCCATATAGAAGTATTATTACCGAATATATATATAGCATCGTTAATTGCAGTCGAGATTAAAAGTATATTCACTTAATTTTTGAACGTATATCGACGATTAATTTGTTTATCAGCATATGCACGATTCTAGAAAATTAATCATAGCAGAGTTTCGTGACGTAATCAAGTAAAATAAATCACTGATAAAAGAAAAATATTAATGACTCGATGAAAAGTTTTTTTTTAGTTTCACATGGCTTCGATTACACAATTGAATTGTTCAAAATCAGATTATTTTCATCAGTGTTTAACATATTCTTATCATCACTAACATCTCTTGAGACACATAGACAAATGGGTAGTCTTCATGAAACATCCAGTGTGTAATAAACTACTACTTCTTAAAGCACAGTTTACTAGACCCACTATTGGCCTTTGTAGAGTCAAGAATCCGCATGCAGCACATTCTTATACATCTCTGCTGCAGTTCTCACTAACAGATGTATTTACATCAATCTATGCAGCTTCCATCTTACTCGGTGATCGAGTAAATCTAATCGAAATGCATTCTTTAAAACAAAAAGCCATCATGGGGAGAAGCACAGAGAGCACTACTGGCAGAGAGATAAAAAGTTGAGTCTAGCAGCAACAGGCAAGCAGTACCCCACCTGAGTGGTTGTGGGAATACGGCTGTTGCTGCAGTAACGAGTGATGGACCGCGACTGAGATTGCATTGGATGTTGTTGAGGACTGTTGAGTCTGGCTCTGAGTGGAGACGGAGGCGGACGGCTGTCCACTGAGACTGGGAAACTCGTGTTGGAACTGCGGGGACTGGTGGGCGAGGAAACTCAGTCCAAGGGCACCTCTTCCCCCTTTCGCGCCCCCCACGAGCCCCGCGTAACCAACCACTGCTGCCACAATGGGCGTACCTATCAATTAATTGCACCACCCAAACGACACCACTCCGCTCGTACTTTTACTCATGCCCAACGTCCAGAAATGGATGTTAAAAGGATATAAGTATCGCAAACGCTAGGCTCAACTAAAACGATTACTGTCACGTCCTATATCACGGCATATCATTATCACAGAGTTCGTCAAGTCCTTTGTCAATCCAACTCTGGACATCTGTCTAACGTTTCATGATATAGTTACGTGCGCTTATATATTCCAATAGGTTGTTTCAAATAAATTACTATATATGCGGCATCATTATATAATAATATTACATCATATAATTGTATATTGATATATGTATATAGTGGACCTATAATATCGTGTAAATGGCGTAGTGTACAATTCATTTTCGACCCTATCTGACGCTACTTGATCACTATATGGAAATGATTATTTATACATAATCAACGACAATGTATGTACAACCAGTTTCGCCCCCACCTACGGTCTCGCACGCTTCTTTTTCATAGGGGGAGGCGAGTACGAGTACCCACACACGTGGAAGTGGAAAGACTCTTTAGCCTTGTAGTCGCGATTGATTAGAGATTACAAGTGTTTTAGTCACTAGAAAATTTTGAAAAGACTCACAGGTCTCGTTTTTTCAATATTATTTTAAGCATACATGCCTGCTTTCGGATAAACGAGTTTAATGGTGTTTTAATGGAACGGAAAATGTGAAAAATGAGAAAAAAATAACTTAAAAATCTTAACATTCTACGTTAATCAATATTATGCATACATGCCAGTAGTGCTAATAGGATACGCTTTCCTTTCTACATACCGTCTCCTGATCTGCTCATAATCGCGCTCCATGATGATTTGTTGTTTGTCTGATCCAAAAAAGGAGGTTGCGACGCATTTTGTTGCGTCGGCAATAAAGAGTGTAGGGCTGGTGAGACAGTGGTCCCTGCTGCGCATTGTGCTGTTGAAGAGACAGTCTGCAAGGAGACATTAATTGTAACTTCGGTCAAGCGTAATAAAACCAACGAGTTCCGATAGAACGCGGGGATGAATTTGGGCACGATAAGCCCTTTTCATTTTGTTCCCACCCCCGCCTTACGCCAAGAGAACTGAACTGAATTACAGCTTACAGTAGTGTTATCTAATGCAGTTGCTACTGTGGTGGTAGTAGTAGTGGTCGACGATGTTGAATCCTTAGTAGTAGCCCAACCACTTCCTCCACTTGGCACAAGACTGACAGCCGGGTCACTGCTGCTGGTTTCGCTTTTTAAACTGGGCAAATTAGCCGGGGGACGCCGTGCCGAAGGCACCTTTCCAAGACTTTGCATCCCATGTTTGCGCGGTAATGTATTTTTCTGCTGATGCGGCTCCAAAGATTCGCCCTGTACGGGGGGGAAGAAAAACAGCCGGTCGGAAATATGTAGCCAGTGGACAAGAGCTTCTCTCTCGGGACGATCGAACGAGTGTAAACAGAGACCGCGTGAATGCGTGACGTTAAGAGTGTCCAACAATTATCTTATGTACGTAACAATACGGATATTGACGCGAGATTAAAATGCATGCAAAACACTCTGTTAAAATAGGGTATAATTATTTGCGCCGGAACAAAGGCGTCCCTCGGAAAGCTAATGGAGAAAAGGTAATAAAAACGTTGGCCAACTCACCCTACTCACCCGGTACAAGCTATTGATATCTAATGATTGGAACTTGGATTTTCCTTTCTCCCCCTTCGACACAATCCCTGACAGAGTAGACATGCTGTCTGCACACAACCATTTAGTACCAATCAGACCCAAAGAACGAACCCTTTGTCTGCAACAACAAAAGTTATCTCTTAATAACACGGTTTTTTCCGCCTTCCTCTTCCTTCGTTAGCGTTCATCGGGGCTGCGATTTGAGAAAACCGCGTTGACAATCAGTCGCTTTTTTACACCGAAACAATCCCGCTGCGCGAAACACAACCGCGCCCGACAATAAAGGCCTGTGTCCACGATGCTAGAACTTGCGTCCAAGTTCTAGTTTCCAGGGTACTGTAGCCAATCAAGTTGCGGCTACTCCATGAAAGCTGCAAGTCGATTGGCTACACATTTCTCGGGACCAGAACTTGGACCAAGTTCCAGCATCGTGGACGCAGGCCTTAAGAAATGTGTAGCTAAGGCTTTGCGTCCACGATCCAAGAACTGTGTCCAAGTTCTAAGAAATGCGTAACCAATCAACCTGCAGCTATTCCATAAAAGCTGCAAGGTGATGGGCCACGCATCTCTCGGAACTAGAACTTGGACACAGGCCTTAATCAACCTGCAGCTTTTATGGAATAGCTGCAAGTCGATTAGCTACACATCTCTTAAGCCTCGTGTCCACGATCCAAGAACTGTGTCCAAGTTCTAGCTCCGAGAAATATGTAGCCAATCAACTCGCAGCTATTCCATAAAAGCTGCAAGTTGATTGGCTATACATTTCTCGAAACTAGAACTTGGACAAAGTTCTAGCATCGTGGACACAGGCCCTTAGAACTAGAACTTGGACCAAGCATCGTGGGCACAGATCTTAAAGGATTCGACCCGTTGTGTAAAAGCCGCCGATGGATGTGTACATACGCTCCGCGATGTTTATGTGAAAGAGTGTCAAACGGTCGTGCGAAAATCGCGTAGCGCGCAAGAATCGCCGCGGTGCGCGCACACACACACACACGGGCGCCGCTCCTCTTTATTCGAGCGCCCGAAAACGCTCCGCGGCCGACGACACGGGGACTCGCGCCACGACGCCGATTCCGCCCGCGGAAAATGCCGCGGCGCGCGGAGGCGCGCGTCGGGTGGCCCCGCGGCCGCTTTGTCCGTCGCACAGTGGGACGCGGGCTGTCAGACCGCGGGCCCTCGGCGTGCGCGCGGGGCGATAAAACAGGAGCGCCGCGGGTAAAAGCGACGAAAATAACTCGGGCGCGACTTATCGCCGCGTACCCGCGCTGTCGCGTCGCACACGCCTCTATACGCGGTGCCCGACGACGGGGGCGGTCGCGGGGAAGGAGGGACGGGGGGGGGAGAGGGCGCGAGGGGAGGCAGGTGTACGCCGCGACCCAACCCCTCGACGGTGTCCCCGAGGATCGCGCGTTCCAGCCCCGCGTCACGCCGTGCCGTCGCGCGCAGTTTTCGGCCGCGATAACGGTATCCTCCGCTCGGAAGAAAGCGGACGGCCTCGCGCGCGCGCGCGCAGGGTGCGGGAGGGGAACCGACGGGGACCGCGAGGGACGAGGGGGGGGGGTAGAGGAGAGGAGGACGACGGCGACGACGGATGAGGA
>NW_011967243.1:3619985-3647666 GCF_000949405.1 Vollenhovia emeryi | reverse complement strand
GGGGGTGGGGAAGTGTCGGATACGGCGGAATCGTCGGCGCGCAAAGAAAGGGACCCCCGGTCCGCGACGGACACGGAGCGCGCGGGGAGCGAAAAAATAATGACTCACCTTGGTCCGTCCAAATGGGTTGCCAATTCACAACAGGGTTAACTCCCGGTGAAACTAGATTAACGCGCGGATCGCCACGGATCACCACCTCGCGGCGGCAGCGGCGGCGGCGGCGGCGGCGGCGGCGACGACGACACGGAGGGGAAGCGACGCACGCACACGTCGGCGGCCTACGGGGACGCAGAAACGTTCTTTTCTACTACCGATTCGTCCAAGATGGCGAATGCGCGACTCTCTCGGGCCCTTCCTCCCGCCGCGGATCAATACAATTACGTCACGCTCGCCGAGGGGAACGCGCGTTCTCACAGACGCGCCACTCGTCGGCGGATCCCGGCTGCTGTTGCTGCTGCTGCTGGCCGCTTTTACGATCTCACTCTTTCTCGCGCGCGTTCTCTCTCTCTCTCTCTCTCTCTATCTCTCTTTTTCTCCCTCGCTCCTTTCTTTCCGCCCACCGGCGTGAACAACGATCCACCGCGATCGCGCGATCTCTGGCTACGCCTGTGACCGCTCTTCGGCCTCGCGCACTCTCGTCCGTCCGCCGCGCGATGTGCTACTCTCCTCTCGCGGAAATGGAGCGCGCCCCGGGGAGTTGACGGGATCTCACTATTTCCGCTCTCTCTCGCCACACACTCCGTTCGTTGTGCGTGCGCGGCGGGTGAGTGGACGCGCGCAGGCGAGAGGAAGCGCCTGGCGGCCGCGAGGCGGCGCTCCGCTCGGCGCCCGAATTCCTTTCGCTCGCGTCACCGCGAGCTCAAGCGATTGTCTCTCTCTCTCTCTTTCTCTCGCTCGTCGATACGTCGATCGATACGCGGATCGATTCGCCGGAGCGTCTCTCGTACGCTTCGAGAGCTCTCGATTTCCGCCCTTCGAGGGACTCGCCGCGAGCTCCGACACGTGTCGTCGTCTCCGACGCACGAGGACGTGTAACAATTAATGATTCAATGTCGATAGTTAATAATGTAACAATAATGTAACGCGTAACGCGATAATGTAAGCCTGGCAACTTGGCGGGTCGGCGTTCGTCGCGGACGCCACTTGACTTCGGAACGAAGCGCCACGCGCGTCACGTGCGCAGGTTTAGCTGCACTTTCTGCACCTCCCCGCGGCCCCGCGGTTAGTACGCGTCAACGTTCTCGAACGCGGAAACGTCGGAGCCCGGGCAGGATTCGTTTTGCCGTCGCGCGTGATCTCGAAATTAACGGACTCGACTTAGACTAGATCCCTCGGCTCGGACACACGACGCACATCGTGAAGGAAAGAAACAAAAATGGTATCAAGTCCGCGGTGCTTGCAGCTCGCTCGCGCGTCCGTACGGCTTTGGGTGACGGAGATCTTTACTTTTTACAGAGCGTAACGTTGCACACGGACGTCGGCGACATCAAGATCGAACTGTTCTGCGAGATGTGCCCGAAAACGTGCGAGGTATTGATCAGCGACGACTGAACCGCCCACGTTGGCGACACATAACCTATGCACGCGATTGTGTTTATGTACAGTCTAAATGTACCGGAGGATAAAAGTTCGGTCCAGTCGACGAGACGTTAAAGACCCTCCAAAAAAAATTTTCTATATATTTTCAAGATTGGTCTGCGACGCGCGGAGCAAGGAATAAGAGAGAACCATAACCTTACCTTTTGTTGCGAGGAGGCTAAAGTACAGACGCTTTTAAAATCCTTGTAGTACTAGGCTTTAAAATACTTGTAGTGCTAGGCTTTAAAATACTTGTAGTACTAGGCTGGTTCTGCGTTGCTCGTGTCGTAGCAAGGGTCGTAGACAGGTTCTAATTCGACACCGATTGGTCGAATCTTGTGATTTGCGACGCTACGATACGATCAATGGAGAACGGGTCTTATTGTTAGCCGACCGCGTGTTGCTAATTCACCGAGAATGAAAGTTCCTACTTTAGCAAGAAATCAAGGACCGTCTGCGGTGAGAGTAGGGAAGTAAGAGAGTCTTTTACCGTTTAGTGTAAGAGTTAAAGTGCAGGCGCAATTTTTAAAATATTTGTAGCACCGGCCGTCCATGTGTCGATGCGCCGAGAGTGCTCGAGCGAGTCAGAACTGATGGTCTAAGAAATAGAAACAGGGTTGCGAAAGTTACTTTATAAATGTATCTAGTTACAGTTGCAGTCTTTTTTTTTACTAAAAATTTAACTAGTTACAGTTACAAGTTACCAATTCTGAAAACTCGTTGCAGTCGGCTACTCGAAAGTAGCGAATCGTCACTTTGCAGTATTGCGTGCAGAAAGTAAAAATATCAGGTCTGCATTTGAATTGTGAGGCGTCGATAAAGGCGTTTATGCGCAAAAATGCGAGGCCTAATGCGATCTGTCGAGGTTTGAAAAATATATAAAGCAACTATTAGTGTAACAAATTAAATGACTAGTTGTCGAAAAATTAAATTAAGTCACTAGTTATCGAGACAATGTAACCGAGTTAAGGGACTCGAGGGAAGCGCCAGGTTCACTAAAATAATTCCGCAGCGAGCCTGAAGGCGCTGGCTCTGATTAGAAAACCAAGATTTACAACTTTGTGACGCAGGCGCGTTCTTTCTCGTTTCAGAATTTCCTCGCACTCTGCGCCAGCGAGTACTATGACAATTGCCTATTCCACCGGAACATAAAGGGCTTCATCGTCCAAACCGGTGACCCCAGCAACACGGGTAAAGGTGGAACGTCCATATGGAATCGCAAGTTCGAGGATGAATTTAAGGAGGAGCTCAAGCATAACACGAGGGGCCTTGTATCTATGGCTAACAACGGCCCTAACACGAACGGCAGTCAATTTTTCATAACTTACGCGCCTCAGTCGCACCTAGACCTCAAGTATACCTTGTTTGGGAAGTGAGTTCGTCTCCCGTTAATTTTTCTACCGTGCATATAGCAGACGTAACATCACGGTTAATCTTTGCTTGCTCGTCGCAGGGTCATCGACGGCCTGGAAACCTTGGAGCAACTGGAGAAACTACCGGTGAATCCTAAGAATTACAAACCGCTCGCAGAAATCAGGATAAACAACGTAAGCGTACACGCTAATCCATTAGCGGGATAGGCTGTCCCGAGTAACGGAACACTCGATACCGTTCGTGACAATAACACAAGTAATTTATACCATTTCTTTTTATGTATGTAAAAAAAATGTATAAAATGTTTGCGATCGTTGAGACACAAGGGGTAAACCGCTGACCAAAATCATGCACACCAATGCCTACTGATGCCCAGTGGACATTATTTTATCTTTATAATGCGAATTAATGCTCAGTAATACCGCAAATCTGGACGCCACTGTGCCCTCAGCGGTTTACCCCTAGTTGAGACACGTACAATTGCTTTCCGCGGATGGTTTAAAATCAAAAGGCGCAATGTCGCTTACGTAGCTCTTTATATTGTGTATACACCTAGTAGTCTCTTGTTCTGTGGATCGAACGGGCTGTGAAGGTACATCTGCGCGGGATACTTTTTCCTCCGCGCTTCGATCTGGTAAGTACCCGTCTCTAGAAATTCCCTTGTAACGTTTTGCCCATTCGGAGCTGTGATGTATCTGAATAACGTCAAAGTAAACGTGTATATTTATATGCAATTGTTCACGCCTCCATTATTCGCCATCTCGTACGCCACTTACGCCTGTCCGATGCTGCGTTTGAAGGTGTACCCGCGCTCGGCTCTTCTTAGATAACCGACCAATCGATCGTTTCTGTAAACGCTCTCCATACCCCACAGTGGTATGTCGCTGTAATTAAACGAGTGTTTATGCGCGAAAACGGTGCGCGTTTGTTAATATACTGACCTAAGAATACCGGGGGTTCAAGTCGCAAAACGATGTACTCACTCATTTATGTGTAAGTGTACCAGTCTTTTTTTTATTCCGTTTTTACGGCACTGTTCAACAGATGTCTTTCCCAAGTACTTGCCGTTCTTGCGGCAGACCATTTCTAGAGCGGCTTCTATCGGATTGTCGTCCGTCCTCAAGTCTGCGCCCCAGAGATGATATCCTGATGGACGAATTGACAATTACCGCGAATCGGCGCAGAGTTAAAAGGGACGGGGAAAGCCTTGTACCCTGCGTTCGCTACGCACCTTTCTCGCAACTCAGACTGTAGAGCGCCCTGTAGCCGGCCAGCTTCATATCATATTTCCTGCCGCATTCCATCACAGCTTTGTAAACCTTCTCGCACGAACTCCTCGGGATGTGTAACTCGAAACCGAGTTCACCCACGAAGCTGAGTCTAAACATGAGCACCAGTTCGCCGTCTATGCGCGCCAGTTTCGCAGTCGAGAACGGAATTGACTTATTCGACAGATCGACGTCGACCAACTCCCGAAGGACTTCGCGGCTGTAAGATCGTACGGACGATATGCGAGGTGTACCTTTCACAACAATTTACATGCTCATTCGTATTTGCGCTTGATCTCGCTACCTGTTAGGACCTTGAACTGACAAAATTCCTATCTGCTCCGTGACATTGTGTACGGACACGCTGAAACCTTTGTCCCTTATCACTTTGCTGATGTGCGCCCAAGTGTGATACGATGACATGCCTCCGCTCACTAAAATGCATTAATAATGCAGGATTGGAATAAAATGTGCGCGCTCTCTCGATAAAATCTCAAAGCAGACACCTAAGTAAAAGGCTTTTCCCTTAAATATGGGATCGACTACGCCGCCCGAGCCGGATTCGAGACCAGTGACCGTGCAGTCGCCTTCCACGCCGCCTTTTCTGTTCAACATGCAGGTGTACACAGTTCGATTAATCTCTCGGTCCACTCGAGACGTGAATATGTAATCGACCGCTTTTTTCGCGTCTGGGCCGCATATGTAGTGCTTGCCGAAATACGACATGTCGAATAAGGCAACGTTATTTCTGCAGGCAAGCGCTTCCTCCCGTATCTGCGACAAGTACGTAAGAAAAATTACCGAGCCGGCACCTTTCATCGTGCAAAAATACTTTCCGACAGTCCAGAAAAGAGACTCACGATATTATCGTGCGGTGGAAAGTCAAATGTACATTCTGTTTTCAGTATATCGGCATACGTGTTATTCGTATTCTTTGGTGTATCGTAGTAGCCGCCGTAATCGTAGGGTAAAATCGGGGCCGTTTTGTTGTCTAGTAGGAACCACCCTGGACGTTCCCATCCTTGACGTTCTTCCATAACGGCGCCTTCGTTGACGAGGAACTAAAAATTGGTCGTGACACGTCGCGTTTGTACGAGCGAAGAAATGCGCAATCTAATTGAACGAAGAAAGCCTGAACTGAACACGAAGCGTAACTTACATTGTGGAAAGGATCCGTCTTCAAGTTTCTGCCGCTCAAATGTTCGTCGTGCGAGAAAACAATATTGTAATTTTTCGCGTAAGCCTCGTGACTTCGCTCGTTCACCCAAACCGAATTTTTCTTTTGTTCTGGTATGTACCTGGACAGGGGGAAAAGTTAGAACTATATGTCGGTCCCTTTTCTTTCACTCAGAAAAACGAAGGATCAAGATATAGCTCTGACTTTTAATTAGTCACTAGCAAATCATCGCAGACCAATTTTGTATAGTTGTACAAACAAACAGAAGTCGTGTTATGAAAGACTGATAAATCCTAAATTTAATTCGCCGAATAAATATTATGTCATGCTATCGTAATCTAAGGTTTAAGATCCGTCTTTTAACTGGAATAAATATCTACCGTCTGATGTCCTGACCGAACATGTGTTTGTCCGGCCGTCCGTTAATTATCCATAATGCTATTTGTTCTCCGCAACCACCTCCGAACATCATCCCGGCGCTGTTGTATCCGCAGGAGTAATAGAAACCTGTGCAGCGTGGGTCTTCGCCTATCGGACATTTTTGTTATTTTAGACTTAACGTGCCCTACGTCATACATCATCGTAATCGATCGTAAATTAATTCTGAAATTTTCTACCCATGATAGGTCTGTGGTCGGGAGTGAAGCTTTCCGGGCCGCACACCGTTGTTCTTATTCCGGCGGTCGCCAAAGCGGGTATCAGTCGGTTCATCGCCTCCACGTGGGTGTTGAACACGTCCCAATTCAGCTCGTACAAACTGAAGGAAAAGTCCTCCGGCGGCTTCACAATACATATCGTTCGAGTTAATCAAGAGTACGTGGACTTTAAGTTATATCTTGCATGTGCTTCTTTTATAACAAGTATATTAACTCTCACGCGTAACGTTTATTCCCAGATAGCACAAGACACTCTTATGAACATTGTAAGAATATTCTTCAAGAATATTTGGAAATTGTTAATTAATGTTCGTGGAACGTTCGACTGGCACTACTGTAAATCTTTTTCGAGAACGTCAATAGAATAATCTATCGAATATAACGTGTCGGTTATATATGATATGATCGCAGATTTCACTGCCTTTTGCACAAGATAAGTGTATTACCCAATAAACAATGTGCAATACATAAACTCGATGGATGTTCCAAAATTATTCTCAACGAATATTCCAAAGACATTCTCGACGAACATTCTAAAAACCGTTCTTCTTTGTTATGAATATGCAATTTTTAATTGTAATAATCTATAAATACTTATGGAATACTCGACTGGAATATTCTGAAATTAAGAATGTTTGCACCCCAGAAGGATATTCATAGAACTATGTGTGCTATCTGGGTTAAGATACACAATACTTACAAATTTCAGTATGATAGGATTCGGCTCGTATCCTCCGATATTTATATTTCCACCCTGCACGCGAAAGTAGATATTGAAATCGGGATCTCGAATATTCGGCAATCCCCGTACGTTCATCGGCTCGGTAACAATGTATGCGTGTTTCATCGGTACCAGAGGGATATCCAGTCCTACCATTCGCGCTATCGTTCCAGACCAGGCTCCCGCCGCGTTTAATATGACGTTAGCTTTTATGATACCGTGAGGCGTTTCCACTCCGCGGACGGTTTTATGGCCGTCGGTGTCCTCCACGAGAATTTTAGTGACCGGACAATCTTCGATGACCTTAAAAGAATTATTTGATATTTATATATTGTATGTTTAATTGAATCAACTGTCAGTTAATAATTAGCGGTGGAATTTTGCTAATACACGGCCAGGCGGGGATGCCTGGACATTTCTGTATTTCGATTCTATAGTCCAGGCATTCCTGCCTGTTTGCATTTCGCTAACGAACAAGCAATTCAGTCGCCAACTACACGGCAGAATTTACGTACAAACTATTAGTTCGATTATTATATAAATGTATGTATGTTGTAGAGACCGATGGCGATGAGGAAAGCAAAGTACCTTGCAACCGTTCTTCTCTGCTGATTTTGTCAACGCGTTTACTAACATGGCAGGATCTATCGTACCGTCCGCTGGAGAGTATATCGCAGCTTGAAACGCATTTTTATCGAGGAGGGGAAACTTTTCCGTCGTTTCGACCGGATCGATCATGTACGCCTCGATACCGAAATTCTTACAGCTAGTAATTAATCTCTCGTACTCGGCGATTCGCTCCTACGAAAAAAAAAAACACACAATGGACAGTTATTCTCCGAGAAATGGATATAAAGGCGGGTCAATCGTGCAAGTGTATTCACACTTACGGGGGAGTGAGCGATGCAGAGTCCACCGTTGTTTATCCATCCTGGATTTATACCTGTCTCCTCTTGCAAAGACGAGTAAAGCAATCGAGAAGCCTTCAGCAATTCCGTCTCTACGTCGCATATCCCGCGTAAATGCCACAGAAGACCAGCTGTGTGCCAGGTTGTGCCGGATATTAACTTGGACTTTTCCAAGAGCACTGCATTGACTCCACGCTTTCCTAACTGATACAGCGCGTTGCAACCGGCGCTGCCACCGCCTATTATTTTAATTGAATTTATTAATAAATCTGTGTCTGTAAACGTTAAGACTGACTAATGCTTGACTAAGATTTCTATTTCTTTTTAATTCTACGCGCAAACAGATATTGCCGAAAAGAAAATTAATGTACAGTGCAGAATATTCAATTTTCTGATTAACATAGATCGCTGTTTTATTTCTACAGATTTATATCTGTAATTACCTATTATTACAACGTCTGCATTGCCGGGCACGTCAATGTTCTTTATCTCGCTTTCTTCGCATGTAGCGACCGCTCGTTTATTTCTGAGACCCCATTTAGGCAGCTGAAAAGTGAAAAAAGCATTGGAATGCATGCGGCTTCTGTTTTTTTTTCTACAAAAATATGAATGAAACCATCTCTCTTATAACGTACCACTGAACGCTAATTTCAAACGAAATATATATACCTTGTTCCTTGCTAAACGAAACATTTCGCCTCGCAGACTCAGCTTGTGCGCGATTGCAATATTTAGCGCAGATTGAACTACAGTCTCTCCTCGGTTCACGGGCCGCGCGGTATCGCGCGACTATTCTGCTAGTTGTGGTTCATTCTTTACAATTACACTGTTTACAGCATGTACGTACATTATCAAACAGCTTCCCGTTGCATCGTCGAGCATTTCTCAACTCCCGCTACTCTCACTCGCCCGGCGATATCAGTCCGCGTCCGCGTACATCGTGCGTTCGATTGAGAAAATTGCTGCTTCCGTGCAGTTCGCCCAGCGAAAAAGAAAAAGATTACGAACGACGTTAATCGCAAAGCAACGTTACTCAATATATTTGCAGACGCTGAAGGAGAAAGACGATACTTGAAAACAGAGAGGGGTTTGTGCAAAGAGCTACATGGTTGCTCAAGTATGCCGCAATGTTATCTATGTTTTCTCCTTGTTTCTTTTTCCTCGCAGCTTCTTCAATGTGTGCGTTGTTGTACTTATTATTATTACACGTAAAAAAATGTCCGACATTGCTGTGTTGACATATAACGATAATAAGAGACACTAATTTCGTCATGCGATAAGTTTTTACCAGTTCTTACCGAATTAAATCAGAAATCTCGCGTATTATCGTCACATTTAGCGATTTCCTTTATAAAAGTAAATACATAAAGTTGAATCATCTATCACATTACTAACGCGAAATTGACCGCAATTTGAAAAAAAAGTAAAAATTCAGATAAAGGAATTAAGGAAGAATCTTATTTAAATCTAATACTGCAAATTATACTTTTGATGAAATCTCAGCTTTCTGAAGAGAACTCTCCTTGTGGCCAATATAAACTCTGGAGTTTATCGCTGATAACGACTCTTACGACAGCTTTATTCTCACAGACTTATATACATCCAGAATTTTATTGTTAGACCAATATGTACAGAACAATGCAAACAGCCTTTTGACCTTGATATTGTATCAGAATATTTCGATTGTGACATGTGCCGTGGCGACTGAGAGTATGTGCCAAGTCGTTTGCTTTATTATCAATAAATACTTCAGTAAATGTGTAAAAGAAGTAACCGATGACATTGCACTGCTTATCTGCAGCGCGATTTGATTATTTAGTAAAAATAACAAGACTAGTGATGTTTTCGCTACATGTTAACTATTTTAACGCACATGAATACATGCAATCAAAATATGAAATCGTTTAAAAATCGCGATGGAACATAAAATAATGCTCTCTGCAAATAGCAACGTATCTCTAAGATGTACTTCGAAATGTATAATGACGGTATGCAAACTATTTCTTGAATACTAACGTTAGACTAAACACACTAGTAAACAAAATTACGGAATTAAATAATCGTCCGATGCTTAGCTACAAAATAAATAATATTATACCGACTAAGAGTACCCTAATAATCTTAGTTTATTTATACCTTTCGTTATTAACATCTACTATACAATAAACTGGTCGTGCTACAAAAGCAGTACATGTATTTAAGTATTAGCGTAGTGTGTAGCATATTAGTATACTGTGTAAGAAAAATAGGACTTTTTGTTTTTGGAGATTCTGTGAACACATGTTTAAAGAAGTCAACGGAAATGCTATTTCAAACACAAATAACCATTTCACGTAATGAATGATTCAAAGCGAAGTGTGTTCTTCGCTTGCTAAACTATCTGTATCATCGGTGTCGGAATTGGTTGCAGCTTGTACTCGAGCGTATTCGTCGGTGTCGATGCTCTTACAAAAGAGAATTGCATATTTCAGTTTTTGTCGTAGAACCGCTTTGCTGGAATATCGCGGCATCTTCAGGAGGAAAAAGCAAGTGTAGCTTTCAGGAAGAAACTGGTCCGGTGGGTTGTACTTGTCCATTACCTGCGAAAAAAAAATAATTACACGGTGTACAATAAACTGCATCTTAACTGCTTCTTATCGAGAAATGACAATTTCTTACTTGTAAAACAAAGTCTCTGCCTCTAAAATCTGCGATTGTGCGCGGCAAACGTGTTCTACCCCAAACAAAACGAAGGAAAAGCGATCGTTCTTGATTCGTAAATTCATCCATGACTTCCCAGAACCACTGAACAAGTGGCGCAATCACTTCGATACCTGTGGAACAAGTTTTTTTTATATTTTTAAAGCTGTCAATATGCAAGTGCTTCGATACGACGCATACAATTGCAATGGAGCATTCACCTTTATATGTCGCGACGGACTTTAATAAATTAAGTGGTATGTCTGGACTACCACAGACCATCGTTTCAAGCTCAGCACCGCTAAATAGTGCCAATAGGGGCACAGGAACGACTTTCGATAAGCCTTCTCGTACAGCTGCTACTTGAGCATCAAATTCGTGCAGTCTATAATCTAACGCCAATCTTACATATTCGTGTCTATTTTCTGGTGTTATTTTAAGATATCTGAAATTTTAAAAAGTTTCTTTACAATTCATACATTTTATCTACAATATATCACAAATCCCGTTTTTTTCAGACGCATTATAAAATAAGTTTGACATTCCTAAAGCAATACAAATTAAATCTCTCTCCCTTTCTCTCTTGTATCGCAAACAAAATTTCACTGTAATAATAAAAATGATTATTTTTTTAAATTTATTAATTAAAGAAATTATCTTTGAAAAAGAGGTTGAAAAAATGTTTCGTTCTTCACATTTAAAATAATTTTTAGAGTTTTGTTCAATATATGAAGTAATAAAGTTACCGAACGCGATACCTGTTAGATAATGCCACATCGTGCCCAGCAGCGGATGTCGTTGAGAACGGCATTTCCAAAGTCTGAAAGACTTTCTCATCAGGATCCATATCTCTGATACAAAGCAAGCCGGGGACATAATCCCTGTCGACCTCCGTCAGATCCGCAGGTGTCAAAGGTATACCTGCAAGTTGCTTCCAAACCGGCTCGGCTAGATTTAAGCTCAATGGACTACCGGTTCGTATAGCAATGCCCATTAAAATGCCTAAGAACTGGAACATATTCATGTGCAATTGGGAGTCGGCCATGGGGTTCAACAAGAAGCAATCTCGGTTTGTGCCGTTATCTTCGCGACCGTTTGGCGTGGGTATAAACAGCGGCAGGGAACCGTTTTGCAATTCGTCGCACATCTCTGCTATACTCTCGCTGTATCCACCCCCGCAATCATCGACGCTTTCCCCTAAAGCGATACGATCGTATTAGCGATTTTATGCAGTTTAATAAGAAACTGTCGCGATTATACGTGAGTGAACTACGTACCCACAAATTTCACTTTCCATACTCTATGAGGTAGAAACAGTACGTCCTGTGTCAAGAGAGACATCTTTGACATCATCTGACCGAAGACAGACTTGATGCCATCTGGTCCAGCTAATCCACCCTTGGCTCTGGCCCTTTTCACCTGTATCCTGTTCAATTCGATCACAGGTCCGTGCTGACGATCTCTGACCATCGTGGCTTGAATAACCTTGCGGAATGTCGCTTCCTTTATACTGTAAACCAGCATAGGAGCCAGCTTGCTCAGCCCGATATGCCCGGTGATTGGAAACATGGCCAAAGCGGGGCATAACAGTTCCGCGAAATGATGCAGTAATACCAGCCTATTGCGCAGTACGGAGTACGACAGATCTTTAACCAGATCGTATTCCATCGGCGTGGCCGCCGGCATTCTGCTCTGCGTTGCCTTCGCGGTACTCCAGGCTAGCGTGTGCGCGCTACCGCAAGCGACTCGCGTGATTTTCTTGCCCTGCAACGCGTGTACCAATCTCGGCCTGTGAAGCGCGCTCGTGGTACCGTCGCCGAGCTGGCCTTCGTCGTTGTCGCCCCAAGTGAATACCTCTCCCTTGTCGGAACACGCGACGCAGTGCAAGGAGCCCGTTGCTATTGAAATGATCTTCTTCCCTTGCAACGCGGCTACTTTACGTGGTCTACGGACATGGTCGTCTGTGCCGTGTCCTAAGCGATGATAGTCGCCTTTGCCCCTGAACGTGAGAAATGTAAAAAGGGATTGTGAAAAAAGATCATTCGATAAAAATAAATTGTATAAGAGAAATATACAAAAATTAATTGTCGTGTGTTATTACCAGGTGTAAACCGCTCCGGATCTCGTTAGAGCGATCGAAAATTGACTGCCGCATTCGACTTTAACTACGCCGAGCCCGGCCAGGGAATCTATCTTCAGCGGAACCTTGCATCCGTCGCTACCGCCTCTTCCCAACTTCCCATAATCTCCATCGCCCCAACTCCACACGTTGTCGTCGTCGGTTACGCAGAGCGTTTGCGCATCGCCGCTCCCGCACGCTACGTCGATCACTTTGTACTCTTGCAAAGCTTCCACTACCTTCGGTCGTAACTGATCGTCGCTGTCACCGTGACCGAGACGTCCGTATCGTCCTGCGATCAAATTGTCTCTTTTACCACAATGTAAAACTACATAGCGATTTTTTAATAATTAAACATCTAAGCGCGCAGTAGCTGTCAAATACTCTCGGAATTAGAAATATAAAGTCTTCGGCGCTTTCCCATAATCTAAGCCTACCTTTCCCCCAGGTATAGAGCCAACCAGCGCTGGTAATTGCGGCGCTGTGATGACCACCGCAAGCTATATCTACGATTTCTACGCCGAGTAAATCCTCGACCAATTTCGGCCGATCGTATGACACCTTGTTACCATGTCCCAATTTGCCGTCGTCGCCTTCGCCCCAGGAATACACGTGACCCTCCGAACTCAAAGCAAGGCAATGTTTGCCTCCCGAGCTAACGGCCACCTTCTTGATGAATACATGCTGTATCGATTCCAATAGCGTCGGAATCATAACGGAGTCCGTTCCTCCTATCCCGAGACGTCCCGCAGCTCCGTAGCCTGCAAGATATGTTACAATTCGAGATATGCCACGCAATATTGAAAGAAGATTAGTTAACTCGTCCGCGTACCAGTCGAATAGATCTTTCCATCGGCAGTTACAGCAAACAAAGTCTGTTCACCGCCAATCAGTTGGATCGGTCTGAGCGCGGACAGACTTTCGCACGGCGCAGGTAGCTTGACTTTCGGACCCTCCAAGCCTCCGAGCTGACCCCGGTGATTGTGACCCCAACCGTAAATCGCGCCTGATCCGTCCCACGAGAGCGTCCAGTCCTCCGGACGACGATTGAGCCACTGTAGCAACTGCTCGTCGTGTCCCTGCTTGAATATATTGTGATTTTCATGATCCTTCGTATAGTCGGCATCGCCGTCCATCGCCATCTCGTTCAGTTGCTTCGTCACCTCGTAGCAAAACGCCTTTGGCAGAGGAGTACGGTCGACGAGCGACTTCGCCACGCGTGCAGCGAGACAGTACCTTCGGAACCAGGACCACTTGTGCACCTCGGAGCAGAATGACGTTCCGTCTAGCTCGAGGTCGCACGCGAGCGCCACGAGAACCTTGAAGAAGTCGCTGTGCATCAATTGCTTGCCGCCTCGAACCAAAGGATCTTCGTACGTGTACTGTCTCAAAAGCGCTTGCGGTAGAGAGCTAAGGAGGGACGAGAGTGCCACCTCGGGTCTTATGCCCGGCCCGTTTGTGTAAACCACCTGTAACTTCCTCAACGCCCACATCCTCTGTTGCGCGGATAGAGTGCTTAGTTGACTGCACTGGCCCAGAGCGGTGGCCAGACGCGAGGCAACGTTTCTGTCGGAATTTATCAGACTGTTGTCCATGAGAAGATGCTCAGCCAGAGCTATAGTCGGCTGCGATAACACTGCCCTGTCGGATCCGAGCTCGTAAGGCGCCGTTTTCGCCAGAATAGGATACACCGTAAACTTCCAGCCCCAGCCGTTGACGGATCCGTCGGAGCAGAATCGCCATCTCAGCTCGTCCCCTTGGATCTTGATCTCCGGGCCCCACTCGGTCCACTCCCTGCCGGATCGGACCGCCACCACTCTGCCGCTGCCGTCCATTATCGTGAGCGGATCGTGCCGCTTTTCCGTGGAACACTGCCGATCGAATTCCACCCGGAGCGCCTCGGCGCCGGGTATCTTTACGTGGCCGGTCAACGTGGTGTCGTCTATATAAGGATGCGGCGTCTCTTGTACCACAGGTTGTGGTGAGTTGTTGACGCAATTGCTGTTCGCCGCGGTGTCCTCCAGCTCTGTGACGCACAGTTCCAGGAGCATACTACCGACAGAACCGTTGACTTTTCCTAGAGCGATCAGTACCGACGCTATCGTCTCTTTGGCCGACGCGCAGACTCTATTGGCTACCGCGAGCTTTAACAAGTCCACTAGGACCCTCGCATCGTCCTCCGTTAACGCTGACGTGAACTCGTCCAAGCCAGAAGCTGTTGCACCATCCTCGCCCACCACCTGTGCGTTGGATGTCAAAGTGGCCGCTATGACGCTCATCGCGCTCGTCGACATCCTCGAGGCACGCGAGGACAGACTAGCGGAGCTGGATATGGACATGGCTAACATGGCTAGCGGATACTCCTCCGATTCGGGAGACAATTTAGGGCTGGTGGTCACGTTGACAGCCTCGGCGACGTTCGCCGGAGCCTCACCCCCGCCTTGCGCGATGTCACCGACGTTCTGATAGACCGCGTGCTCCGTACTCGATGTCATAGCCCCCTCGGACGGCGGTATTATTTCCGTCACCGGTGCTAGCGACACGTGCTTCGTCGATGCGCAGCCGTTCAGCATCGAGTGGCTCTGCAGAGCCGTCACTATCGCCACTCGGGCCTGTATAATGAGAAGGGCGTTTATCACGTGCTGCAAAGCCTGCTGTTTGGCCACGTTGCTCTCTAACGAGAGTATTATGCTGGCGAGCGACGGTCTCGTGGCGACGGCGTCACTTGTCGCAGCAACCACGCTGTTCTGCTCAGGCGCGTTATTCAGGCCCAGACACATCTGGCCCAACGGATCCCTCACCGTCGGAAATACGACCGGGTCTTGGTTGCCGTTACTGGGCTGATCGACCAATACCCAAGCTATACTGTGACTCGAGCCGCAGGATACTCTGTTCACCCTCGCGTCCTCCAGCTCGTGCACCAACGACGGCTTCCTGTTGACGCTCGTCGTTCCGTTGCCTTGCTGTCCGTGATCATTGTCACCCCACGCGTACACCTGACCGGTATCGGTCACCGCGAGACAGTGCAGCGCACCAACTGCCACGTGAATGATTTTCTTGTCCCGTAAACCTTCGACCAGCGTGGGCTTTCTAACGTGATGATCGTTGCCGTGACCTAAGCGGAAGTAATCGCCCTTTCCCCACGTCCACACTTCGCCATATTTCGTCAGGGCAAGAGAAAACTGCGCCCCGCATTCCACCTGTACGACGCCCAGACCACTCAATCGATCTACCAATAAAGGCACGTAACAGCCGTCGCTTCCGCCTCGACCGAGCTTGCCGAAGTCGCCGTCGCCCCAAGAATACACGCAGCCGTCGGTGGTCAAGGCCATAGTTTGCGCGTCTCTGCTACCACAGGCCACTTGAACGACTCTCTGTCCAACTAAGGCTTGCACCAATTTCGGTCTCGTTTGCGTGATGGTGTCTCCATGGCCTAGTCTGCCGTACTCGCCTAAGCCCCAGGTGTACAGCTCGCCGTTGCTCGCGATCGCCGCCGAGTGTCCCGATCCACAAGCGATGTCTCGGATCCTTTTCGACTTCAACGTTTCGATGAGCTTCGGTTTATCCAGCGATACGCAATTTCCGTGTCCCAGTTTGCCATCCTCGCCCTCGCCCCACGAGAACACCTTGCCGTCCTGAGTGAGCGCCAGGGCGTGCTTTCCGCCTGAATGTACCGCCACTTTCTTTATCACGAATTGATTCAGGAAAGGTATGGCCTTCGGTTCGCACACGTTGTTGTCATCTCCTAGACCCAGCCTACCATTCGTTCCTTCTCCACAAGCGTATAACTTGCCCTCTTGACTAACGATAAACAGAGTCTTGCTTCCTCCGGCTATGTGAATAGGTTTTAACTTTGAGAGGACTTCGCTGTACACTGGTAGCTTGATTTTGGATCCCTTCAAACCTCCCAGTTGATCCTTATCGTTCAAGCCCCAAACGTAAACGGCTGATTGCTGAGGTGGTGCATCGGTGCTACGTTGTATCGCCACTTGCTCCTGCAGGACTTCCCAATCAGACGCGAGGAAAGAGACCGAGGTCGTTAGCTGATTTTCAAACATATTCTGCCGTCCGATTATACGCAAACCATGTATCTTACAGTCTATGCCGCCGTTTCGACATTGCTTTATCGCTACTTCGACGCACGGATAATATTCCTTCATCTCTTGAAGCAACATAACGTTAGTATTCGAATAACGTGTATTTAGCGTTCTTAATTCCACTAAATTAGTGAAGGAGTCTCCTACATTGACCACTATTATGGAAGGCGTGTAGCTACTGTCCTGTGGATTAACGATGATTTTCAAGGAGTGTATTAAGATCCCAGGTAACATCTCCAAGCGTATCCAGTGTTTACCCTGCGACCCGCAACTCTGCCAGTATTTTCCGGACCCGTCCACCAGGTGCATCGCCCAATTTTCTCGCGAAGACACGCTCAAGGTTCTAATGCACTTCGACCAGTCGTCGATCAAGTACGACTCTGATATATCCTGCCTGTGATATCTGCCTGGCTTGCCGGCGTACACAGCCGCCGAACCGGGCTCCGCGATTCTATTGAAACCGTGCCGATGCGATCGCTTGGTGTAGAAACAATTCTCGCACAGATTATAATTGTCGCAGTACTTGCACTTGAATCTGGGGCCGGAAATCGGCGACAGGCAGCACAAGTTGCAGGTCACGGAATGATGGCAGGACGGTACCTTCTCCATCTCGGCGACGCAGCCGGTCCATCCGTGCTGCTGCGGAAAGTCTACGGACACATTCTTGCCGTTATTAGTTATCGCCGTGATCACTCCGACGCAATGATGAGTCACGGATCCCCAGTTGTACTTCGGCTCGGTCACCGACGCCTTAACTCTAACTTTATCCCCGACCTTGAGCGCGGGCGGCGGGCCCGGCAAAGACGGCGGATAGCCAAGTAGTTCTATGTGGATAAAGCGCACCCAGTACATGCTGCCCTTACGTTGCCACGCAACCTGCGCGTTCAGATCGTGCAGGTTCTCCACGTCGATCTTCACTACCAAGCCGACGTCGCCGTACTCCACCTCCTCGTAGCTCTTGCAGCATCGCACCAGCATACCCGGGACCACGTTGTCGCGCACGTAAATCGCGTACTCGTCGACCGACAGGAAATCCGAGCGTTTCATGTACGTGGGCGGTGCACCACCGCCCATAGCACTTTCTTGCCCCGACGGAGAATCGTCTAAATCCTCGCTAATCGAGTCGTCGCTGCCGTCAGTCAGCCCGTCCAAGCTGGACAAGGTCTCCGTGTCGCTGAGGGCGGCGTCCGGATTTTCCAACAGCCAGCCCACCACACTTTCCGCAGTTACGTTGCCTTGCTCGGCGACGCTCATGCTTTTGATGGCTAATTCGACGCTCTTCCTGTGAAAACCCATTTCGACTAACTGAGCTACCAAAGGGTTTACAGGCGCCGCCGTCGAGCTTCTCCTCGCTGTTGAGTTCTTACAGTGCCTTCTCTGGCTCGACGTTAAAGATACCAACGAACAGTCGGACGTAGGAGTAGTAGGATCCGAAGCCATGCCGTTTCGTTGGATAGGTGTATGCCTCAGCTCGGAGACAAGATACTGAGAGACCGCTAGAGCGGCCTCCTCTAATTCGCTACGCTGGAATATCGGTTTCAGTGGCTGCGGCTTCGTGGCGCGTAACAGCATCTCCTGCAAAAGCGTGGAGGTACGTCTCTCGTCGTCATTGATTTCATTGGCTAACGAATATTTCAGGATCTTGCGCAATTTCGACTGGTAGGCGAGCATGGCTTTCCCGGCGTTCAAAGCCGCGAGCTGTTGGTGCTGGCTTCGTAGTATCGCGGCGTTGACGGCGCCGGCGATGACAGGCATGCCGCCGGGTCGTTTATCCATACAGGCGATACCTAAAAGCAGATTGGCCCAGACAGACACAAGCGCCTCTGTTAAAGGCATTCTCTCCAGCTGGAACTTGTCGTTAATCTGCTTCACCGCGTGGAACGGCACTATCTTCCGCGTCCCGCTGCCATTGCACAGCTGCATAACGATCTTGGAGTGTTTCGTAAACTTGCAGACGGTGCCTATCTCGCCGTCAGAATTTACCAAGCCGCCAATTCTTATTCTATTATCCAAACCACCGATGACGACGAGGGTCGCCATGACCGTCCGTTGGATATTGAGACCATTATCGCCACCGTTCTCATTCACCTGTATGTGGTACAGCGAGCTATCGTTCCAGAGGTCCACCGCCAACGCTAATTTCGCGGAGAGAAATCTGTTTACGGCTTCGTTCCAGCCGGGAAGAGGATGCAAGAATCGAATTAGCCACGTTAGTTCCTCGGCTACGGTAGAGCTGTACGATGCGGTCAGGGACATACGGCACTTGTTCGAGTGAAGCTCGGAACCGGCAGCGATATCGCACGAAAGAGCCACTTGACCCAATATCCCGAAGGACTTCTCCAAGAATTGTATCCTGTCGCTTAGAGCTGTCTCCGTTCCCCACGAAGACAGAACAGCCGCCAGTAGTTTCGTGATCATAATTTGCTTCTCAAGGCAGGGCTTAGCTTCGTCGATGACGATACCCAGCAGGAGGTCGAGCCAGGCCTGCGAACTCAAGGATCTGCACAGTCCCGTCGACTTCGCGATCGCCCTCAAAAGACTGAAGGTAGCCCAAGTTTCGTGATGCTGCCTCGCCAGTTGAACATGCGTGGTCGACTCGCCGAATCTGTTCGCAGTCGATATTATACCGTGCAGAGTGGAGGTGAGGATCTTGATGGATATCGCGGGTACTTTATCAGCTTCCACGCCGCAGGAGAGTAAGATTATCCGCAGCAAGTTCGTCGACGCCGATTTGAGGCACGTGGTCGGGTGTAGATCCTCCCCGCGGAAACCGGTGTTCTCCGTCTTACTTCCATCGAGCGAAGTATCGCTGTCGGTCTCATCGCTGTCATCGTCGGGCGGCGTCGGTGGATCGGCCAGCTTTAGATCGTATTTACCTTCCTTACCCATGCGATACGAATTCGTCGCGCCGTTGTCCCACTGAACCCTTATCCACCCGTCTTCGCCGAGCTCGCCGATGACTCTACCTACGCCAGGTGGTGGACCATCCTGATCACCCCACTTCCAATCGGCCCCCCGTACAACCCGAGTGCCGACCTTCATCAGCGCCGCCAGCTCCGTTCCGCTAAGCTGAACAGTCGGCGGTTTGTTCTTCTGAAGGGTGTCCTCGTAGACCGCCGTGATCTCCGTCTTAATTTTCGGCGTCTCGCCTTCTCCGACTTGCTGTCCCTCGCCGCCCTCGCAGAAACTTGCCGACGATGGGCCGATCTGTCTCAGTAAAGTCAGGATGCTCGACAAGAGGCCCGAATTAACTAGCAGCCCGATCTTGTTGGCGCACTGGTGATTGGTCAGCATGCCGAGAATAGTCAGCAGGAATCTCGCTCTCGGTAATTTTCGCAGCCAAGTATAGGTACCTTGATTCAAGCTGCTCTTACCGCTGACCTTTTGCTTGCTCGGCAACTCCGCCTGTACGACGTACGTCCGTAGAGCTTGCACCGCCCATGAGATTACCTCGGCCTCAGCCAGGATGACTTTAGACTTTTGATACGGGGTCGTTAACTGTATATCGTACAGGCAGTGCACGATTCCGTCGCTGAGAGACTTGTTCTCATAGGTCAAGCCCAGCCAGCCGTTAAGCAACGAGTATTTCACCGACGGTATCAGGTAGTCTTTCTTCAATAATTCCCGCATCATTGAGATACCTTGTTCCCGCACGCGAGCGCGTTGTATCTGGCAGTACATCGCGCGGCGCAGTGTCTCGACGTCCCCGCTGATGCCGTCGTTGATGACGAACTCGATGATACTCGTCATTAAACCGTTGTAGTCGGCGGTGGCCCAATGCATCGGCCCGCATCGAATCTTCTCGGTTATCTGCATAATTTTGTTCTTTATGTCCGATATGTCCTCCAGTTTCGTGGAGGAGGAAGCCGCGGCGGTCAGGCCTTCCTTGGAGGAGGCCGTCGTATCCTCGTCCGGTTTGTTTTTCGTCTTGGCGTTTTGTATCGACGCGTTCAGGATGTCCTCCGGTTTACCGCCGCCCCCGCCGGGCGAATCTTTGTTCTTGCGAATATCGGCTAGAACCGTGCGAACGGCTCTCTTGAATCTGGGAACGGTGTGCAGCAGCTTCAGATCCTCGAGCCCTTTAACTTCGTAACTCGTCGCGGACCTCACCTCGTACAAGAGAAATCTGCATCTCTCCTGCGCGGGCGCGCAAACTTCCTTGTAACTGCGATTCTGTTGCTGCCTGATCCGCACCAGGTTCCACTTGGTCTGATAAATCGCTCGCACCATGTCGGCCAGCTGAGTGCTCAGCTTCGCGCTGTTGACCGTCTTCAATTCCTGTTCCGCTAACGCCAGCGCTTGTTGCCCCAAGCCAAGGTGTTTTATAATCACAGCCATTAGAACGCGACTGATTTCCTCGACTGGATGATCGCCGCAAAAGTCAGCGTGCGAGAACAGATTGTTAGCCTTGGAGTATCTGTCGACTATCGTTAAGAACGCTCGAACGTGGCCGTCGTCGGTTTTATGCGCCTCCGCTAACGCGTGTATAAACGCGATCGTTCGGTCGTCGTGCTCCTTCTGCTGCTCGTTCTTCGCGTGCACCGGGAGCGGCGGTTCCGTGGGCGAGTTGGCGGCGGTCGACGTGTTGCTCCTCGCTTCGTCCTTCTCTTCTTCGTACGGATTCGGGGGTTGCAGGACTTGCAGGCCGCCCCGCAAGAAACTCGCGGTGAGCCACACACCGGCCTCTTTCTCCGCCGACTGAAGCGTCAGGCTCTGTCGCATTCGGTAGGCGTGCAAGCCCAGCAAAAATCCCAGGGCTCTCTCCGTGTCGAGCAGGGACGAACAGACGTCGGTCACCTCGATCGTCACCCGTGCGTTCTCGTCGGGCTCGGCCTGGCAATAATGACCGACGAAGCAGGAATCCATCATGCCCCTCGGTGGCGACAGCTGGCCGTGCGGCGCGCCGCATTGCGTCACCGCCGAGCTTTCGTCCCGCCCGACGACGTACCGTTGCAACACCTCGTAAGGAGACCAGGAGCCGTCGTTCCTGATATCCTGCACGTCGTAAACATTGTTGTTCACCACCACCCAGAGGCCGCCGTCGCGATTGTGATTCTCCAGGTCCGCCCACCGTATCAACGACGGCTCCTCCTGGATGGGTATCTTATTTCCGTGCAGCGGCGCGATGATCCCCGGCCAGGACAAATCGTCCGCTTCGTTCTTCTCCATCGTCGGCGCCAGTTTCACGAAGTGGTCCAACGAGTCGAGAATCGGCGCAATTACCTCCATCCAATTCATATCGATGAGCAGCATAGAGTAGTCCACTTGCAGCAATATCAGACAAGTCACCAGCTCGGAAAGCAATACGTTGATTATGTCGCTTTTCAGGACGCCGGCGATGGAGATGAAATCTTTGACGGAACGACCGCCTATCTCAGCCGCTGACGGCAGTATCTCGGTCGCGTGGTTGCAGATCTGCGCAATGTACTTTTTTAGGAGCGATTCCGCGCCCATCATCTCCTGATCGTGCAGATCTTCCGCGCGTGACTTGCGCGTGATACACTCGTACACCTGCGCGATCAGCAAACGTTGGAAACGCAGCAGGAGATTCAGGCTGGGCGAGTTGTCGAATCTTCGAAGATGCTCGTTTCGATCCATCTGCTGCGACGAACTTTGCTGCAGTCTGGATTGCGTGATGCACGTGCCGTTCCTAATTAACTGCTGTATCAGCTGAAGCAGAGAGATAGTCGTGATGTTCTTCCCGGTGTTAAAACCGTCTTTCATCGCCTGCCTCGTCTCGATCTTCGCCTTGACGACGTTCGACGTGCCCACGTCGAGGAAATCCTTCTCGTCCGGCATGTCCGCTATTTCCACCTTGATCGCAGCCTTCAACGCCAACTCCAATCCGCCATCCACCATTAGACTAGATACTAGTAAATCGGCCATGAACCGCTGACCACTATTTATGTATATATTCGTTGAACTAGATTGTTCCATGTTGTTCGAGGTATTTGGCAGGAAGCTGGACAGGGTCTTCGCGCGCTCATTAGCCGTCGGCAACAGTACGCTCCAGCCAGTCTGCAGAACCGCCTGCGCCGCTTCCTGTATCGTCGCTAATATCCCGGTCGCACTTGCCAGATTAACACAGCGTTGCTTCAAGGAGCTTAACAGCGGACTGCTAGTTGCAAGTCCGACGGATTTAGTGTCAATGTTATGCGTTAACATCGTATGCAGCTGTAATCGAAGCAAGTTCAACGTGGCTACCGCCAGGCACTCGCGGTCCTGCGTAGGCGGTCGTATTCCCGGCAGGCCCTCGCAAGACTTGGACAGGAGTGTGTCGAGCAATTGAAAAGTCTCCTCGCATATGTCGACAACGAAGGCCACTCTGCTGGCTCCACCCGACCACGCTGACATGCACCAGGCAAAGCTCTGAGTCGGGCCTGATGCCAAACCGATAACCGTCTTCGAGGATAACGTCGGGCATAACGTAGGCTCGGGGACAACGGGACCTAACGTGGGGTCGATTTGACCATAATCATTTCTACCCCATCCGTAAACGAACTGATCCTCGGTCAGCGCTAATATGTGCGTGGTGCCTACAGACAGATCCTTGACCTTCTTGTCCCTCAACGATTCAATGACCTTGGGATATCTGACGTGTTCCTCGTTGTCGTGGCCCAGGCGATACGCGTCACCTTTGCCCCACGTGTACACCTCCCCGTGGGCCGTCAGCGCCGCGGAGAATTGGCCGCCGCAAAACACCTTCACCACGTTGATGTCCAACACCTTGTCGACGATCTTCGGCGTCTTGGATCCGTCCGTGCCTCCCCTGCCGAGTTTCCCGTAATCGCCGTCTCCCCAGGAGAAGACTATGCCAGACGCGGTCACGCACAAGGTTTGAGAGTCACCGCTGCCGCAGGCCACGTGCGTGACCGTGTGACCTTTCAACGTTGTCACCAAGGTTGGACTCATGACATCGTCGAAATTACCGTGGCCCAATCTACCGTAGTTTCCTCTTCCCCACGTGTACAATTCGCCGCTGGCGCTCAACGCCGCCGAGTACGTGCTGCCGCACGCTATAAACACGATGTTCTTCTCCAGAAGCGCCTCGATCAATTTCGGCTCGTCGTACGAGACGGTGTCGCCGTGTCCGAGCCGACCGCCGTCCCCGTTGCCCCAGGAGTACACGCAGCCGTCCTGCGTTAGCGCCAAGTAATGCTTGCCGTCCGAATGGGACGCGATCATCGTGACCGACTTGTCGGAGAAACCGTGCACTCTTTGAGGATACTGAGTTTCGGATCCGTGATACATATTGTAAACGTTGCCATTCAATGACAATATCATTAGCGCTCGTTCGGTGCAGCACAACTGCTTTATGCCCAATTCCGCGATCGCGTCGCAGTAAAACGGAGTGGAGCCGTTTCCAAACTTTACACCGCCCCAAGCCAGCACCTCCTGAAACGTTTGCCTGCCGTTTCCGTTCCTCGGGAATCCGTACTCGGCGCTAGCGGGTGGCAAAAGGGGGGCGGCCAATCTGCTCAAGTTACACATTATAATGACCGCGGCTTTCCTCAAGTCGACGGACACGGCGTCGTCGTCCGGTAATCGTAAATACTTGAGTAGCACTTCACACGGTCCCGGCGTGACGTTTCTGTCGAGGTGCCTGCGCGATTTCGTCGCTGGTATCATATTCAGTCGCCGCAACAGCGGGACGAGCGGTGCCGTGCTACCGGGCGGCGTCACTCGATTGTCCTGATTTTTGTGTTTGCCGCTGAGATGGAGCAATAAAACCACGGAATCTAATAAACTAGAAAGAGTAGCTCGTTGCGCAACCAGCTCCAGTAACAAGCAAAGAGCCGTGTGCTGGTCTGACAACGGCACGGGACGCCATGATCGCCCGGTAGTTACTTCCCTGAAAAAAACATATCACGCGTGTCTATTTGTTGCACGAGAAAATGCTATGGACTGATAACATGAGCGAAATATATTTGTACCCCGTGACAACTTGTCTTAAAAATTTTGCTGATCTTTCTACGACCTCCAGCCAGACTTGGGAGACGTTGCTCTCGTCGAAGAGAGTCGCCTCCGGTAACGACTGCAACGCTTCCAGTGACTCGGTCAGTAATTCGCTACAAAATTCCACGTCCTCCCCGGATCTCCAAGCCCGTCTTAAGTACGCGAACGAGAAATTGAGGGCCGCGCGTGAGCCGACGCGCGCTAATCCTAAGGTCGCCTTTTCGTTAGGTCTCGGCCTGCGATTTACGAAAAAACAAGTCACTTAGGAAATTCGTGCTGCATGCAATAGGACGTGCAACGTAAATACGTGGCTTACTATAATCACATATGTTACGTATATAATTTTATACTCTACGTTTTTTGTAACTTTCCGATAGACTTTGGTAAACTTGAGGTATCTTTGATCTCTTGTGGCTTATGGCGAGACAGCGCGGTGAAATATCTTCGAGCGACTATCAAGCGCTGTCTCAAACGCGTCGCGGACAACGTGCTATTCGCGACCTCGCAGCACAGCTTCCGTTGCTCCTTAATCGACAAATCGATGCATCCTCTCAGGTCTGTCAACGCTGCGGAGACACGCGTGAACGTAAGTGAATGGATAATCGATACAAACTCGACAAGAACAAAAAGGATACGGAAATGTTTCTCACCAGTACACACAAAATATTCCATGTACATACACGGAAAGACAACGATTATTTGTGAAGCAAATATCTTGTCTAATGCGAGAAAACAAATTTATGTAAAACAGAAGATACTCGTAAAATCTCTATAATAATTTTTCAAGTACTTGTCGACGTCTCGTCGAAATATTTCGGGCGAAAACTCAAGTAAGAATTTAGAAACGGGGGATAAAACATCCACGCAAATTTGTTTACATGGCGGCGGTCCCCAGAGCCACGAGTCCATTATCCGCCTGGCAGACGTAGCCTTTTCAACCATCGCTGTCGTTCTCGCGGTCTCTTCCTCGTCCAGCTTCTGGCACGGAGTACAATTACAGCCATGTTGCGGGCCACAAATTCCGTCGCAGCAGAGACACGACAACACTCTCATACCACAGTAATAGTTGCCGTTCTCGCCTGAAAAGTGCACGAGGAACCAATCAAAAAGGATTTACGTTGATGACTTGCTCTCGATAAATCTCTGTGTCCCCTTTTGTCAATAAAAGCCCTTTCAAAAGTGCCTGCTGGCCAATCAGAATTCATATTAACCACGTTTACTGGTCTTGCGCCATAAATACTTGAACATATGTACTGGCTACAAAATAGAATGTTTCTAGACGCAAGGAGCACATTGTAGATTAGGCTTTGAAGTTTGTGTATCTCTAAATGAAACGTTGCTCCGTTTTGGAGGCCGAGAAGACCAAGGCCCATGTTCTGAATCTCCTTTTATTGACAAACGACGGCTTTACAACGCACGAAGTAAACTCGATACGAAATCAAATTCACTTCTACATCCGCTCACCCTTCTTCGCCACGATTCCAGCGGCATTGATCAAACCGTCGCTGAACGAGCCGACGATCTCGCCGTCGCGTACCATCTCGTTCCACAACTCGGCCAGACCATCGCGATAAAGGAATCGTTGCAGATCAGTCTTCAGCCACTTGGCGTCCAGTCTTACCTCCGGCCTGACCGTTATATTCAACTGGCTGCTCATCTTGCCTGCAATCTTGTTCACGAAGACGTGAATTTGTCGACTCGGATACGAGCGGTTCTCGCGCTCACGGGACTCGGTTAAAAACAGTGGTCTCGTTTCCTCGGAAGTGCCGCGTCGCCTTCTCGCCACCACGCGATCGCATGACGGCCGTTAATCCATCTCTCGCCGCGGATCAATAGACAGAAGATTCTGCCGCGCGAGATTGATTAACTTATTACTCCTAGGTTTCTCCCGGGCCGCCCTCGCTCCCTCGGGCCCTCGGCGTTGATCAACGGGAGGGAAAACAAACGACACGCTCCCCTCGTGGCGAGATCACGGGATCAACTCCACAGACTCCACTCCCGGGCGCAGTGCTCGAGTTCGCGCGAGCAGGAGGAGGTTAGCGATCAGCGGCGCTCGGCGGCGTCTCGCCCCGGAGTCCCGTGCCCGCCTACGCCGACCGTTCCGTCCGCGTCTGTCACACGCCCGTCGCCGTCCGTGAACATCGGCGGCCGCTGTCAGTTCGCCGAGCGCGATCGAGGGCCCGTCCGAGCGCCGAGTGACATTACACGGGGCTATCGTTATTTTGACACGCGCGCGCACGCACACACACGCGCGCGCTCGATAAACACAACGCGCGCTGGCGCGCCCGTCGGCGCTCTTCGTCGACGACTCTCCGCTCGCCCCTCAGGCGCCGGTAACGGTCGATCGATCGGCCGCACTCGATTATCCACCGGGTTGTCGCGACTGGTGCCGCCGGTGCTCGCGCGGCGGCGCGCCGGTCGGCCGCGCGAAAAATACGTAATATTGTAAATTTTATTCCGTTTGTATTGACTTGCGTTGATTTCGTTTTGCGGTCAATCAATCTACGAAATGTCAATCAATCTACAATCTACGATCTAAAAATGTAGATTCCGTTACTTTAATAAAAAACTTTTCACTCGTTTTACTTTATGCCGTTTCAAGAGACTGTTTTGCGCGCCTTTACACCCATTTTTACTTTTTTTTTTTTTTACTTGAAAGTCGATTGGTTAAAAGCCACGCGAACAGCCAATCAACCTGCGACTTTTCTGTAAAAGCAGAATTTTCGCATACGTTTCTCCTTTTCGAATGAATTCAAGAATCGAGCCCCTGGTATGAAGCAATATGGCAACTGTCTTGTTCAACACATGGTGGAAATAACAAGGTGAAGCATTGCGCATAATGGCGGCAGCTTTGACGGTTAAACCAATCAGAAGACGACCCATTTTGTAGGCGCCCACTTTATATTATTAAACATATTATTAAACACATGAAGTAATATGATATCTCAACATTAATTATATTTACTACTTATTGCATATGTAGCTTTGTTCACTTCTTTTTCATGCAATATTTAAAGAAAGGATGTAAACATCAAACGACGTGATGGATGACAGGCGCTGATGGAAGCAGCCATATTACTTTCCTTGCAAAATGGGTCGCGCGATGATTGGCTTACAAAATTGAACGAGTGCGCAGCACAGTATAACC
>NW_011967243.1:3584454-3619043 GCF_000949405.1 Vollenhovia emeryi | reverse complement strand
ACTGGTTATACTGTGTGCGCAGCATCGGGAATGCTTCACCTTGTTATTTCCACCATGGTTCAACACGTGATTGGTCGTTCTCAGTTCTCAGCTGTGCGAGTCAGACGAGGCTCGATGTATGTATACACCGCGTATGCTAAGAATTTTATAGGTTAGACTCTACATCGAACGCAAAATATTGCTCTGCTTGCAGCGAGTAAAGCACGAGCGATAAAGTTCCAGCGAGCGTCAGCGGCTGCCAAAAGTATCTGAAGGAAGGAATATGTTCAGCAGCATAAAGCATTCGCTGAGATACAGTCCGAATAAATTCGGTGAGAGACGTACACTTACGCCGGTGCACGACAGCGCGTCAAACGCGAAAGTAAATTGTCGCTTATTGCAGCTCGCGTGAGATATCGCGATAAATCCGATATTTTTATCCGACGTGTAACAAAAAAAAAGGTCCGCGCGGAGAGTCCGAAAAGAATTCTTTCCCGAGTTGCAAGGTGAATTCCTTGTCCGTCCCGTTTCTGAAAACATTCTTGAGAGTTCAAGCGGAGCTCCGAGTCCTTTTTCGAATAGAAAGAAAATTCTCTGCATTAAGAACAGCTCTAGCTTGAAAAGACAAGAGGTGTGTCTTTACAGAATCTCCTTGAACCACCGGAAAGGGATTCTTTCGAGCTCGTCTCGAGCGGATTGCGCCATTCCATAAAAAGAGAAAAGAAAAGTGAACTTGTATAACGATTCTTCGTAAAAGCGGATTCTGTCTCAACGATCACCCGTGCCCGTTTGGATTGGCGTTCAGCATCGATATCGTTTTCAGGTTGTCAACTGCTGGCGTACTTCTCGGCGGAGACGACGCCGAAGAGCAACCTGACGCAGCGAGAATGCACACGGGGCGCTCACCCGCAGGCGTGCGGGCAGCCGACGCCGACGACGCATCCCCATCTGCTCAAGCCCGGCCAAGTGCTGCCGGGTGTGTCGCTCGAGGAGTTGAGGGCGAGACGCGCCAAACTGGCGGAGAGCTTGACGACGAGCGCCAAGAGTGTGCACAGGCAGCAGGTAGTCGTCATACCTGCCTCGTCTAAGGTCTACATGTCGGACAAGATACCGTACGTCTTTCGGCAGAACACGGACTTCCTGTACTTCTCCGGGTGTCAGGAGCCGGACAGTATCCTGGTACTCACGTGCAAGGAGGACAAGCCCTCGTACACCCTGTTCGTGCGGTCGAGGGACGAGCACTCGGAATTGTGGGACGGCCCGCGTACCGGCGTCGAAGTCGCGACCGAGTTGTTCGGCACGGATTACGCGCTGCCGGTCACGGAATTCGAGCGGTTCCTGACCTTGCTCATACAGGAGGACAAGGGCAGCGTGGTGTGGTACGATTACGCGGACGTTGTTCAACCGGTCCTGCATAAGAAGCTGTGCCAGCTGATCAAACTGACGGACAATCAGATATTCGCCTCCCCCAAGATTCTGTTTCATCAGATCCGCCTGATCAAGAGCGCCTGCGAGATCGATTTAATGCGGGAGAGCTGCAGAATCACCTCCGACGCTATCGCGACGACGATTCGGTCCTCGAAGCCGGGGATGAGCGAGCACCAGTTGTTCGCCACTGTAGACTACGAGTGTCGTATGCGCGGGGCCGAACATCTGGCGTATCCTCCCGTCGTGGCGGCGGGCAGGAATGCAAACGTGATACACTACATCAGTAACAATCAAGTTGCACAGAGCGGCGATTTGGTCTTGATGGACGCAGGTTTGTGCGCAGAAAAATTCATAGAATTCTAATTAACACGTCATCGAAACGCTCTCGCGTCTCTGTCCGCTTGTAGGTTGCGAGTATCACGGCTACTCGTCCGATATAACGCGGACCTGGCCAATCAGCGGTAAATTTACGCCAGAACAAAAGGTTCTCTACGAGATAGTGCTCGACGTGCAGAAGAGCTTGATAGGCAGCTTGAGAGAAATGCCGTCGTTGGACAACGCGTTCCGCCACATGTGTTTCCTTCTCGGGGAAAGATTGCAGGAAATTGGCGTGTTACCGAAGGACCTAGACGAGAACAAATTATTGACGGCCGCGTACGCGTATTGCCCGCACCACGTCAGCCATTACCTGGGAATGGACGTGCACGATACCGGCAAGATATCCAGAAGCATAAGGATACAACCTGGAATGATAATAACGATAGAACCTGGTACTCGAAGCGTCATATTTATCTTGTAGCCGAGTTCGGTTGCTTGCACTAGTGCGCACAGTAACGCTTGATACTTAAATCTGTCTTAAATACATGTTCAAAGAGTATTTAGCCAAAATACGATCCGTATGGATGCTACACAGGTCGTTTCACTGGCTAAGAGATATCTCGAGAGATATTTGAGACGATCCTTACATATAAGAATTGACTATGAACAAGTTTTAGCGTGCACTCAGTGCGCATTAGTGTAAGCAACTGAATTCGCTATTAAAGAATCATCTGTAAATTGACACAAGTTAACTCACATGTTTTTCCACGCTGTGCTAGGTGTGTACATAAGTCCGAAGACTCCTTACGCGCCGGCACACTTCCACGGCTTAGGTGTTCGTATAGAAGACGATGTTTTAATAACGGAAAACGACCCAGAAGTCTTGACGAAAAACTGCCCGAAGGAGCTGGCGGAGATCGAGGCTCTAGCGAGCTAAAGCCAAGGATGTTTAGCAGCAAATAATACAAGCAGTGTACATACAGTAAGACGTATATATAGTACATAGTACAGAAAATATAAGTAAGCGCGTGTAAATACATGAAATAATTGCGTATGTATTGTACATGAAAGCGACTGGGGCCTTGGGCGATGTATCGCTTTCATGCATGTTCTGCTGGACATATTTTTTATACATATATAAATCGATTGAATTTTTTAATATTCTTCCAAACCCATCGTTCATTCATTTGAGCGAAGTAGCTCTTTCATATGTTCTGCTGGACGTATCTTTCATACAAAATCAGTTAAATTTTTTTATAATCTTGCAAACCTAGCTTTCATTTATTCATAGTGTATTTACCTCTAAATTCATTGTTGCGTCTTGCGCAACATGGTTTCTCTCTACACACACACATATATAGATATTATGTCTGTGTATTATACAAATATATATTATTTCACTTAGTAATAAAAAAAATAACACAATTTTATGAAACGATAGAGATCTTCGACTTTGCACTTTTATTCTGGATACAACATACATTTTATTATAAATTTATATAAAGGCAAGTTTTACATTATTCGAAAATTTGCTTAAGCGGAAATAGACGAATATTGCATACTTGAAACCAGTAAAGTATTACTAGAATCAGTAACAGTAGAATATATATGAAGAGAGCTAACGTGATCATTGATACGATAAAGTTCAGGTCGTATCGCAATCTATGGCACGATCATATTGTATTTTTTAACAAAATTGTGCCTAAATCTACATGGATGCAAGGCACAAAAAACAAGGAAGAAAACAATCGCTCTATATAAGATATTTCTAAAGTAGCATTCAAAATGAATTAATACACTGAAATGTATATAAAAGAATGTACGGTTCTTCTCACAATTGTATTTGCTGTGTCTCCACGAGACTCTTGGGGGAACAAAAAACAACAACGAAACAGTTGTCTCCGGTTTGACGATATGACGTTTGTAACGCTAAATTTAATTGCCAGTTATCGTTTTGTTAGTAGAAAGCACAGCTGTTTACTTCCGTAATTTAACGTCGGCTTGCTTTAAACACGTGTAGTTTGAGAGTTGCCTCGCTCGCAAACGAGCCCAGACCAGATGATTCTGCATCGCATGGATCTGCGCCGCCGCGAGTGCAGCCGCCTCCGGATGCACGACCGTCGTACAGCCGAGTCCTGCAAATACAATTTATTTAGCTTTACCGTTCGGAGGACAGATTCGATTGCTGCGAATGTAATTGATCGCGAATACCTGAGGGGACGTCGAGCGAGGACCACACGCTTCGTTCGATATTGTCCGATTTCAAAGGTGGGCAATTTATGACAGGCAGGACTGTATTGCCGGAGAGCACTGGGCCCAAACCATTGCTGCGGCCGGCTACCGCTATCAGTACCACCTACGAAAAGAGAAACAAGAAGAAACTCGTGATAAGCTGGAGTAAATAATCTTTTTATGGCTATCGGCCTTTTTATCACAACGAGTTTCGTGATTAAGACACAACAGGATAACGCGGGGCCGCTCCGGCGGGGTCAGTATGGGTTTTTGATACAGTTATCCTTTGCTAGCGCACGCGATATCGCGAGTTAGCCACCAGTGTCGTAACGATAAATATCACGATATAAAGTTGCACAACATCATCGCTGTTGCCGTCAAGTCGCTGCAAGTTGCTACAGTTATCAGCATTGTGTAATTATATATTTAAATGGTACGTGCACGTGCTATCTCTCGTAGTGTTGTATCGATCCTATTACTAGCTATCAATAATTAATTATTAGTTGCACATGACCTGACAGCGATTCAATCTAAATTATGTCTTTTTGCATCTAAATTTCATTTTTTTAACATTTTTAATGCTCGAATAACATATGTTTGCAAGCATATTAAATGGACAACTTGAAATCGGTAAAAATGATCCATTCGTCTAAGCTAAAGTTTTCGAAATGTTGTTCGAACATTTGTGCGTTCGTCGAAAAATAGATTCGACGAGCCTACACTTTACACAGAATCTGTCAAAAGTTTGTTACATAGGTGTAAGCTGCGTAAAAAGATGAAATCTGGAACGTACGTTTTCCCCGCTGCCCTCGTACTCGGCAAGAATATTCAAAGTCTCCTCGGTAGCCTTGTGAGCACTGCAGACTCGGAGTTGCGGCTTCAGACCCAACGCCGCGGCGTGCCTTGCAATGTCCCGGCAGTGCGCCTCGTCGGATGGCGAGCCCATGAGTATAACAACCAACGGGGTGGGCGCTTCGATGACATGATCCAACTGCTCCTCCACCCACTTGAAGTTACACTTTACCGTCTCCAGATTCTGTTGTGTCACGGTGGACAGATCCCTGTACACCTGGACAGGTATGGCAAAAATCTTAAACATCTGATATGACACGGACGAAAACATGCCTCGAGATATCGGCGGGGACAAAAGTCTTACCTGCTTATCTTTCATCTGCTTCTTATCACCGGCAGGCCAGAGTCTCCAGGAGTCGCTGTCGATGATATCAGCCAGTAGAATCTCGCCGTTCGAGTCCACGCCGAATTCTACCTTCATATCTATCAACGAGCTGTTACGCACCGCCCAAGCTCGCTCGAGAATCTCGAAGACGACGACGGTGGTGCGTTTTATAATATCCACTTCGTCCTTGGTTATCTTCCTGCCGCCCATCTGGAAGCCCGCGGAAATGATTTGCTGGTCGGACCATTGCGGATCGTGGTTGGCGTCGTCCTTGAAGAACGTCTCCTGCAGAGGCGGATTGAATCTGTAACCCTCAGGTACGCCTAGAAACAGTTGCGACGCAAATGTATCGTGCGCTCCAACGTTCACCCCGGGCTCTGTTAGCTTCGAGAGGACGGTGTTAACGCATGGACGTACCGGTGTGTCTCTTTAGAAAGCTACCGGTCGCCTGTCTCCTGGTGACCCACTCGATTGGTATCATGTCGCATTTCTTCGCTATGAAGGCCTGCGGCCCGGCAGCCTTAACGAAAGCCGTCTTGATGCCGGCTTGACTGAGCAATCCGAAGACCTTCACGGTGGTGGACGTGCTGATCCTCGCTTTGCCCTCCAAGGCGTGCGACTTGACGCCGTCGCCGGCGGTAATGCGGTCCTTGCTCTCCAGCAGACATAACGTAGAGTCGTTCAGCAGTTCGTAAACCTTCTTCGTCTTTCCCTCGTTGATGAGTTTGCCGAGTTTGTAATCTGTAAAGGACGGAAGGAAACGGTGCCCTCTTAGTATCGGATACGAGGCAAATTCCTTACATTTTACAGATGAAGCAAACGAATCGATAATTCATCCTCGCCTTTCCAACTGCCTAGAATTTCCTCTTAAAATTTATCCCGACAATCGTGCAATCGTGGGGCAAGGTTTTCTCAAACTCTGTCATACATTTTACTAGTAAGTGTACGGTAACATTTACAAACTCCTGGGATTCTTCGGAATGCGATGTTGTCCCAAGATTTTCGGAGGTTCGTAAGTTTGAAGAGAAAACTTTGCGCACCAACGAGGCGCCGCCGGCCGGCATTCGAGTAGTACGCGACCACCTGTTGCTCCGTTTATCCCTGTTACCCCACCTCGCTCTCCTCCGGCGTGATCGCCTCAAGTTATTCGGAGTCGCGAGTCTCCGCGGTCAGTGTCACGTGTCCCGGGGGATCCGCCGCGCCGATCTACGCTTCCACCGAGCGTGGAAGCAGGTGGCAACGGCCGAGATCGTTACCGCTTCTAACGTTCTATCGAACTTACCAGCCATCTTGCCGCTCTAACGTCTGCTATCGGAATGGACGTAAGCCGGCCGACTCCACACGCATTTCTTTGACGGTCCCCACTACGATCCCCGTCCGTCCGATCCCGCCGATTGGCTCGCGCCGGCTCCTCGTTGCGACAACGTGATATCGGTGACGAAAAATCGCTCGAATAATATTTTCGCTCCACATCGGGGCTATTTCCACCGCGTGTCATAATCCATCGTGTCCCGCCGAGTTCGTTTACGAGACGTTCCAGAAGGTTCCGACGCGGACTGGCGGTCGACTGAGTCCTGGACCCGGTTTCACCAACGTCGCCTGACTATAAGCTTAGCTTAATTCGTCCTTTGTCTTTTTCCAACCGTTTACTTTAGGAAAGAGCCAAACACGAATTACAGTAAGATCGAAGTCAGGACGTTTGGTGAAACCGGGCCTTAGACCCGGCCTCCAACGTCGTTTAATCTTGGTTTACTTCATTCTTTGTCTCTTCCCTTATAGAAATGCGTAAGCGAAACAATCACTAGAAAACTTACTGTACATTTACATCTTGTAACTACATTTACACCACATTTGCATCAAATACTGTACAATTATGTCAGACAAAGACAAAGGGAATTTTTGAAAATGTAATTTTTACATTTTACAGATGTAACAAGTCAAATGACGGTTCGATTTCACTCTCACTTATGTTATATAGAAGAAAATCGACATTTTATTCTGTAAATTTTAACAGATAAATCCTGTTACTAATAATATAGAACATATAACGTATTGTGTAAGTTTAAAAAATAAGTACACATTGTGTTGTCTCAACGTTTCTCTTCAGTTATTCTAATAATTTGACATTTAAGGTCAATTAACACAAGAGCAACGTGTTAAACGTTTAACACGAAAATTTTAACGAGAAAACACAAATTATCCAACTGTGTATACATTCTTTCGGAGTTCGCTTCGAACAGATCACGGCAACTCCCAAAGAATTGGAAAAGGCGAATTCTTGCGTGCACAACGACCGTCTGTGCTCTTCTACAATTAAACTAACAAATTACATTGATTGCAGATACAACTATAGTAATTACAAGTCATCTTTCTCATTCGAGTCACGAAATTCAGACCATTACGTCACACGCGCGCCCGCTCGAGGCCGCTAATCGGCGGCTAATTTCAACAATCACGCCGCGGCTGACGTAAATAACGCTGGCTTAAGCGATCTGCCCTTGGCTCGTTCCTGGACGTTCAACGTGGACCTCGCCCCGAGATCTCCAGACGCGACGGAGTCGGGCCCAACTTGGTGGCTCCGACCCGGAGCTCATCAGCATGGCGACTCCTCGCGCGCGGGCCGTCCCTCTTCTTCGAAGGGAGGAGATAACGCGTCGCGCCGACCGAGCCCCTCCGGGCCCACGCGGCGGTGAGTCTCGCCCTCATTGGTCGCGCGCGGGCACCCCAGCATTCGAGAACGCGTTCGGGACGCGGCGGCACGTTTCGTACGCGCCGCAGCGCGGATCAGACGTGTTCCCGAGGCGGTACAAGGAGCACGGAGCGCGTTGCACGTCTTCTCGGCGCACGCGAGGTGTACGCCACGCACGCTCGGCACACGTGAGGTACGTCGCATCGCTTCCCCGGGGTCGGTCCGAGGGTCCCACGGGTCCCCGTTCCCTTCGGGGTCCCTCCGTGCGCGATCCGGAGCTGTTTGGGACTTTTCGAAGCCCCCGTTCGCGCGCGTCTACCGTTTCGGTGCCGAACAGGTAGTTGCCCTCCGTCGTTGTCCGTGGGATCTTGGGCGAAGTGAAGGACGGAGGTGTATACTTATAAGGGAAGAAATCGGGGGCCGGTCGCGCGACGACTCCTGTAGCGCGACGATTCGCCCGTTAGCGGCGAATCTGCTCCGGCTGACCGCGAGTGGCATTGTTTTAATTCACCGCGTTATTTATTTCGTGCCACGCGGTCCCGCCGAGCCGTGACGTGACGACGCGTCAGATAGACAGTTCCTCGTTGTTGCTTAGGGTACATTTATTCCCGCGAATCCATTCTTGACGAACGCCTGGAAATTCACGCTCGGCATTTTATCGCTTTTCAGTTTCGCGAATGGCGAGGATAAACGCCGCTTTCCGGCCCCGAGGCTCCGGGAAAACAGTGCGGTCTTGATGGGTTCATTGTTACGCATACGCGTCACGCGCATTTCATGCACGCTGCGTAAGACTTTTGTTCAGTACGCGAGGTCCTGTCTTTAAGCCTGGTCTCACCATAGTGTGATTAGCAGGTCTGCTCTGTCATTTTGTTTCGTTTTGCGTCGGTCCTTTCCGCGCATCCAACTGGGCAGACCAACGAAAGAAAAGTTGTATGTGTGCTTTGACGAGTATGTATACACACACGCGTCGCTGGATCCTGCCCGGGTGTGTATGGCGGAGCGAATACTACGTGATCGGGACAGATCGCAAAGATTAAAGGGACCGGCAGAGACTGGACCTGCTAGGTTGTGCTGTGGTTTCATCGAACGTCGTTTAACTTTAATCTTGGTTTAATTCACGTTTGTCTCTTTCTGGAGTAACAGTCGGAAGGAGACCGAGAACGGACTAAGCTAAGCTTAAAGGGACGTTGGCCGCCTAATTTTAATCTTGGTTTAATTCACGTTTGTCTCTTTCTAAAGTAACAGTCGGAAAGTGACCGAGAACGGACTAAGCTGAGCTTAAAGTTAAGGGACGTTGGTCGCCTGATTTTAATCTTGGTTTAATTCATGTATGTCTCTTTCTGGAGTAACAGTTAGAAAAAGACGACGAATGAATTAAGCTGAGCTTTAAAGTTAAGCGACCTTAGGCCCAGTTTCACCGAACGTCGCTTAATTTTAATCGTGGTTTAATTCATGTTTGTCTCTTTTTAAAGTAACAGCTGGTAAGAGACAAAGAACGAACCAAGCTAAGTGTAAAGTTAAACAACGTTGGTGAAACCGGGTCCAAGAGAGAAAAATTGAATTAAACTACGATTAACTCATTAAGGCCCGTTTGCATCAACGTTGTTTAACTTTCTTAGCTTAATTCATTCTATGTATTCTTTTTCTAGAGACCTGTGTCCACGATGCTTGGCCCAAGTTCTACTTTACGAGAAATGTGTAGCCAATCAACTTGCAGCTACTCCATAAAAGTGATTGGCTGCACATTTCTCTAGGGGCTCGACCATGAGTCTTTTCCTTCAAAAATTTGATTGACGAATTCAATATTTGTCAATGAAATTGTACACTTTTCACGAGTTCACGATAGAGGAAAAGATTCATGATCGAACCCTAGAACTTGAATCAAGTTCTAGCATCGTGGACACAGGTGTTGAGAGAAACGAAGGATGAATTAATCTAAGAACAAAGTTAAGTGACATTGGTGAAAACCGGAGTGAGTAATCGTCCTCTATAGTTTCAATATTTAAAAAATAGTCTGCGATTTTTCTATTATTTTTACGACAGATTCGTTCGAAACTTCATTTTGCTTGATTTGGTGTCTTCACGTATATCGAATATCGTTAAATAAATTTACTAAATAGTGCCACAGCTGAGTAATTTGTGCAAGTACAGCGTAAAGTTGCGGAACTCGTCCGCACAAAAGAGAAACACAATTTTTTTAACAAAATACGCCGCTCAAAATCGTTCGATTCCGACTCCTCTTCTTGAGTCACCTATTGAAATTCTTGCTTATCCAGTTCAAACAAGTCGAGCGTGACTGTAATTCGATTATTAAGACGCCAGATTAACTTACGATAACGCGGTCGAAGCTCTGAAGTTTCAAACGAAAAGGAAATACAGTTTTTCTCGAGAAACTATCGTCGAATAAAAAGTATCCGAGAGACTACCGTAAGTAAAAACATTTACGTGTTCCCCCGGTTCGAAACGTTGTATCGAATTACGCCGAGTATCTCTATTCGACGAGTGATTAAAGTCCGCGGCGATTGAATATTTAATACATTTTATTTACTTTTAGCCTCTTCAGCGATTTATTCAGAAGATAAATCTCTTTTCCACGTTGATTGAGAAACCAAAATATTTGTTGTAGTAATTGGCGTCAATCTCCTCTAAAAAATCAGAGTCATAAGTCAAAACCATAAGAGATTAACGTTATATCTCTTACTCAGTAGAATTATTACTCCAAATTGCATTTCATAGATTTTCATTAATAACAGAATGAAAGTCCATTTGTGAAGCTTTCGCGTCAAAACTAATATTTACGAAAACAATCTCGATTTATTTCACCGGTAAATAAACGAGTTTTTCTTTTACACATTGGTGATTTCTAACTTTACGAGTCGACTTATACAGAGTCAAACTTACATCAACGAGAGAAAACGACAGCATTACACACTCATATCTACATGTTAGCTTATAACGTGACGATTTCCACATAGTGGAAAATTGAGTCGCAGAAAAATATTGTGCGATTTCTCGCGTGACGCGAAAGGATTGATTTGCTGTAAACACAAATATAACTGTTCTATATTTTGACACTCGTGATGTCAGTACGATGTAAGATGATGAAATCAGTTGCGAAATGCGTATTGCGTAAACGTTGATGAGAAAACATAGTTGTAGCATTGAACAAACGTAAGATATGTCGATTCTATCAGTCCGCTTGGGGGTCAATAGTTTATAAGGGCAACGCAGATAATGCACGGAGGAGAATTGCGAAAGGATCTATTAGGCATTTTAATGGGGTGCGCGATATATAATTTATATCCAATCTATGTGTCTACATGCAAAAGTTGCGAGAAACTTTGTAGGTGTAGAATATTGATTTATTGAGTTTACCAGTGGAAGTTGCATCTAAATTCTAAGAAATCAATTTCACGTATTAATCATCAAAAATTTTCCAATCTCGGAAATCGATATTGTGATAAGTAAACTAAATTAAATGCTGATAATAAGAGAACGTATTTATATCATCGTCGTCGTCGTCTTTCGTGGTCTTTCAATCTAGTTACTTAATTACTACTTATTAATGGGTTTGTTTTCTGTTCCTGCACTGGTAAACTGACGCAATAAATTAGAGTGAGACAAGTATATTTTTCTCATTCTAGCTTACTACACTAGTTCACCAGTGCAGGAACGGAAAGCAAACCTAATGTCTATACCTTAATACTTCACAATTCTTGCACATGCTTGATTTTTTCAAGTGCTATATTTATAAAAATCAATCGTCATTACACATACCGATGTGAAAATAGGAAAAAAATTAATATCTTTCATATTTATTATAGATCGCGATGGAAACGTTTGATGATAAAGATAGCGAACATTGCGCCAAAGCAATGTCTCGCCTTTCCACGAAGGAATCGAAATGTACGAGGCCACGGAGCAAGGGTGAAACCAGGGGGCAGAAGCCGACTGGTCTTACACACGAATGCGGCGTTTTCGGGTGCATCGCTGCTGGGGACTGGCCGTCGCAGATTGACGTTGCTCAAGTTATTTGTCTAGGTAGGTACGCTCGTCTTGTACGATAGAAGTTAGCTGAAATAAAAAAAACAGTGTATGTAAATGTGTAAGAAGAGAAAACGAAACGGCGGAAATGAGAGCGAGGGTGGAGCGTTGGTATTTGTAATACGAAATACAGCATATCTCTCTCTATCTGTTTTCGCTCAGGCTTAGTGGCGTTGCAACATAGGGGACAAGAAAGCGCAGGAATCGTCACGAGCGAGGGCGTCTGCTCCAAGTCATTCCATGTTCACAAGGGTATGGGAATGATCAGTAATATTTTCAACGATGAGAATATGAAAAAGCTCAAAGGAAATCTTGGAATTGGTCATACCAGATACAGCACAAGCGCGGCCAGCGAAGAAGTCAACTGTCAACCGTTCGTGGTGCACACTGCGCACGGGGCGCTCGCAGTGGGTCATAATGGAGAATTAGTCAACACGGAGTCTCTTCGAAAAATGGTAATGCGGAGGAACAAAAGTGTATCTCTCTGCCAGCTTGTTTTCTTAGTTATCTTATCGGGTTATGCGTTAACGCTCCTGACGTCAGAAAGATGTCAGAAGCGAGAAATGACACGCTGGAAATTCTTACATTTCCAGATGAAAAGACGCTTGGATGGAAGACGCTTCGGGTCGCTTTAGCACATTTATACAATTGTCCAAAAACCATCCTTTTCCTTCGATAAACAGTTTATTAACTGTCAAAGGAAAAGGGTAGTTTTCGGACAATTTAACAAGAGTGCTGAAGCAGCCTGAGGTATTCTTGCATCCAAATATCTTTTTATTTGAAAATGGCACGCGTTTCTCAGCGTGTCATTTCTCGCTTTGGACGTTATTAAACAGGGACAATTGCAGCAGGGACCAGAGGAGCCTTAAGGAAACTGAATTCCGTTCTGATCTCGTATGTATGTTCAGGTATTAGGACGGGGCGTTGGTCTGTCGACGCACTCGGACTCGGAGCTCATAACACAAGCGCTCTGCTTGAATCCGCCGGAAGGTGAGGTCAATGGACCTGACTGGCCCGCTCGTATTAAACACCTTATGCAATTGGCGCCGTTATCATATTCTTTAGTGATAATGCAGAGGGACAAGATTTACGGCGTGCGAGATCCTTACGGAAATCGGCCGCTTTGTATAGGGAAGATTGTGCCGATTGGCAATTTAGGTGCGTATTGAAATATTAACTATTTCATAACGATGACTTTTTTAACACTAATGCAAAATAATAAATCGCAGCAAATAACGAGTCTGACGACGATGACGATGAGGCGGAAGGCTGGGTAATATCGTCGGAATCTTGCGGATTCTTGAGCATCGGCGCGAGGTACGTTCGCGAGGTATTTCCCGGCGAGATTGTGGAGATGACTAGAGAGGGCATTAAAACTATCGAGATAGTGGAAAGACCAAATAACAAGCCGCAGGCTTTCTGCATCTTCGAGTACGTCTACTTCAGTCGGGGCGACAGTATCTTCGAAGGTAAAGAAGAACATGAGCGCGTTGGATGTTGAGAAGAAGAACGTTTAATCGTTCGTTTACAGGACAAATGGTATATTCCGTACGTATGCAATGCGGACGGGTACTAGCGCTGGAATCCCCGGTTGAAGCAGACATAGTCAGTTCCGTCCCAGAATCTGGAACTGCGGCGGCACACGGATACGCCAGACAAGTAAATGCAAACAAAATCTAACGCTTAATAAATTTAAAAGTTTCAAACGCTTCGATCATCTCATGTGATCGAAACGTTTAACTCATTCGCACCTAACATCTGGCATTGGCTCTTATTGCCTTTCTTCTTTTTGTCTCATGTTACAGTCTAAGATACCTTTCGCCGAAGTGCTGTGCAAAAACAGGTACGTAGGTAGGACGTTCATTCAGCCCAGCACGCGACTGAGGCAGCTCGGCGTAGCCAAGAAATTCGGAGCGTTGTCGGAGAATGTAAAGGGAAAGAAAATGGTTCTCATTGACGATTCGATCGTCAGGGGAAATACAATCGGTCCGATTATCAAATTGCTACGCGACGCCGGCGCCAAGGAGGTATCTTTTAATGCCGTTTCCTTCCTCGCTTCTGTTTAACTTTTATTACATTCATTCGTGTTGGCAGGTTCACGTTAGAATAGCGTCGCCGCCGTTGAAGTATCCATGTTACATGGGCATCAACATTCCAACAAGAGAAGAACTTATTGCGAATAAGCTCGACAGTGTAAAACTGGCCAAGCACGTAGGAGCCGACAGCTTAACGTACCTCTCGGTCGAAGGACTTGTCGAGGCAGTCAGGTGCCGCATGGACAATCGCGAGAGTAGTTATATCGGCCACTGCACTGCCTGCCTGACGGGAGAGTATCCGGACGAACTACCTGGTGACCTCGACTGGTGAAGACACACACAATGTGCAATTTACAATTGTAGAATTAAACAAAACTCAGGTCTCTGCAATGAAACAACGAACACGTAACACACTGCGATGTACGCTTTGATAAAGTCTCATGTTATAATGCATATCTAAACATTACTTTGTGAAATGTTAAGTTTAGATTTATCGAATAGAACTTACAATATACAAATTTTGATAACAGATTGAAGCCTAATATACAATGCTATTTGCGTCTAGAAGTACTCTATTTTGTAGTCAATAAATACATTTGAAAAATTTGCGCAAGTGAATAAATTGTATATTATACACTGTACACTTGTACACTGTCGACAAATTTTTTAAGCGTTTCGATTTGTTTATATAAAATAGAACGTTTCTAAATGCAGAGAGCGCATTGTAGATTAGGCTTTCTACACATGAAATATATATATATATATTATATATGTAACTATACATAAAATAAATATGAATAAGATTTTCTATTTGCTAGAATATTTCATTAGAAAAGATTTGTACTTTTGGGTTCAATTCAGTATTTTCTAATTTCACGTGCAAAACGTAGGATTGTGTGTGATTGAAATAAAAAGAATGTGCAAGCAAATAATAATATGCGACATGTTCTATTTTCCACATTCAAAGTGGAAGCGTTAAGGACATTATTCCTTATATATGTAACATCTCTTAATCCGATAAATTAATATTGTGACATCGTAAAATTACACTGTGAAAGGTATGGCGTAGTTAAGAAATTAAATATTCTTATTTTATAACAAATTACATTAGATAAAATGGTGTAGCAAACATTTATATTTTTTAATCCGTTTAAATGATAATTTTATATAACTCCTTTTTTCATATAATAAGCATTAACATTATTGTGCCGACTTCATGTTTTTAATGTACAAATGCTTGCAAACTTGTGATAAAAGCATCGACTTCTAAATACTAAAATATTTAGCTAGAACTTTAAAACAGTTCGGGAAAATACTGAAAATCCCTTTCCCTTTTTACTCTTCAACTCGTTGCTATCAGAGACTTGAGTTGTGTTTGATTTTGGAATAAAAATTACATCGTTAAAACTTCAGGCGTATTAGTGAGAGAGAGAGAAGTACGTACTTTAAGAAAATAATTTTGGAAGTCCAATCATGCCTCTTTCGATTTGACTTCATTTGTGGCCGCAAGTGGGCTATCCTCGTCAGATTCCGAATTCGACGCAATACCTTTGGACTTTTTCTCTTCCCTGATTTTCTGTTTCTTCAAAAACGCACTTAGCTCTTCCATTCTGTCATTGCGTACTTTATTCCAAAACTCTACGGCTGGAAAAATTAATTTCACGTTGAAAACAGCACGAAGCACATGGGCAAACGAAGAAAGATTGCTCCATTTCTCACCTTCCTCCTGATACTTCGGGGGCACTCCAGCCTGCGATAACATTTCGGTGTTTGGAATACAACTGGCGTGTTCGGAATCGCCAAGGACCTCGACCCTCGGTTTCGTGAACACTCTCTGCATCTTGAGCAACTTTCTCGTCTTAGTGAAATATTTTAGAGACGGCACCTTATCGAACACTTCATCGTCCACCCTCGGGTTGTCGTCCTTCTCGAAGAACATGTAAGTGCCCATGGCATCCTCATAAGTGCCCTCGTAAAACTGCAATTGTGCAAAACACAATTAGGTAGGAAATAAATACAGGTTTAAATGTAACCCGCACTTTGTATTTTATCCGTTGAACACTACAGGACGCAACGTACCCGCCCGTTAATTTCCATCATGGGATGCTCGGTGTCTATTCCAATCATATCCAGTTGAAGATCCTCATTACTGAACATGTCGCTACCGGTGAGCCCCTCGAACTCCACGTAAACGAGCATCTCTTCCTCGTCTTCCAACGCCTCGTCATCGGACCGCATCTTCGTTACGAATTACTGCTTACGTTCACGGCGAGTAAGGGCATGAGCAAAACGATTGTCGTAACCGTTTACGATTTCTGTCGTAAGTCAATAATTTGCGCGTTCACTTCTGACCTCGACCAGCGTCTGACTTCGGAATCGCAAACACCCACAACAATATTCCTGCTTAGACCCTGAATGAACGTACTACTGTTAATTATAGCGTGTACTAGCTACGCTTACACTTGGCGCGAGACACTACCGTGTCTCGTGATTCCAGCCTGCGATCTGTGATGAGACGTGACAACTCCTGCGACAACTCTTCTTTAATTTTCTCCTTTTACGAAACAGATCGCGTTAACCTTCAAATTGGAGCCTCCAGCTTATAACTTTTCCAGCTGAGCAGCCGGATATAAACCAAATAGCGTTTTACCATCTTGAGATAATGGACGCGGCATACGTAGTTCCTACGTCCACGATAAGATGGCGCTGCGGACCAGCGCGATTTTTCAGGGGCTCACTGACATCTAGATATTCGTGTGCAATGGACGATGGCAGGGGCCATTTTGATTACTAGCGAAGTTCCATTGGATTGGTGGAAAACTGCGTTTTAATTACAGGTCTGTTCTTTATAGTTGAACAGGTGCGGCCAGTTAAAATAATAAAATTGAAATTGCAAGTACCTGAATTTTTTCATTTATGCCACGCTCTTTTCCTTTTGCTGATCATGTGCTCCTGATACTTTGTCAATTTTCGTGATTCAAGATTTTCGCGATTAAAAGTTCGAAAATCTCGGAATTCCATTTCTTGGAAATTTTAGATAGTGCCACCTCTTTGCTGATCATGTGCTCCTGATACTTTGCCAGTTTTCGAGATTCCTAATTTTCGCGATTAAATGTTCGAAAATCTCGGAATTCCATTTCTTGGAATTTTAGATAGTGCCACGATTCGCGAGTGTTCGTGCGTTCGTGTAGCGTGGCGGACCAATCACGGAGCGGCGGCAGAACGCAGCCGCGACTACGGTGACGTGTTCGCCGCGTACCACGTGTAGGGTGTACACTCGACACGTCGCGTCGCTGCTCCGCGTTGCACAAGCGTCGCACGGCCAGCCTGCGTTCGAATCGCCCGTTGGCGTGCGTCTTCGCTGTCACGTCGCCCGTCGCTTCTCGCGCCGAGAGGTGAGGAAACAAGAGAGGTGTCTTCCAGGTGCGTCCCGTTCACGCGTTTCGTCCCTTGACGATCCGTATTTTACAGGGGATCCGCAGAACGCAAGCGCCGCTGAGGTATCCGGTGTGTTTCGACGACAGGTGGAATCCGTGGCGTTCCCCGATCTCTCGGCACTCTTCCAGGCTAAAGCCGTCGCACAATGGTGAGCACGATGAATTAGAACGACGATTCTCGCGTTCTAATTCGACGAGAACAGGGAGGCCTAACGTATGTTCTCTCTTTTCTTCTCGGAAAAGCCCGCCGCGCCGAGCGCTACGTCCGTGGGGTCCGTTGGACGGTCACCCAGCAAGGCCATAGCGCCGAGAACAGGTGGTAGCGGCACGGTCAGGCAGAGGAAGACCACCGTCACCTCGTCCGCCAGGAACAGGAACACCGGCACGAGCTCCGGTGGCATGTGGAGGTTTTACACCGACGATTCCCCTGGCATCAAAGTGTAAGTATGGGTCGGCCAGCTACAAGGAGGACCTTTGCCATCCATGGTTTTCGTCGACTACCTGTGAAAGCTGTTTCTTTATTTTTTCAAGAATCACTTTTACCAACAAGCTATAGAGTCCCCGTACAGATTTTGTCTGGCAATTGACGCGTTCCGTACGTGTGTCTCGGACACTACGACGCGTGTCTACGTTCATCGCAAGAGATAACGAGTAGCTGCGATACGTTGACGCGCAGGCAAAGATCGAGCCTCCCACGTTGATCGATAATTTATTTCTCCACAATGTTGGCCCTCGCTCGCGCGATCGCGAGGTGTCCCGACGGCGTTCTAAGAGACATTTAAACTGTTTTGTTGCAGCGGGCCTGTGCCGGTGCTAGTTATGTCCCTCCTGTTCATCGCTTCCGTATTTATGCTTCACATCTGGGGCAAGTACACTAGGAACTAGATTTAAGCGCGAGACGTTGAGATTGGCCGGGGAACCAGCGGGCGATGGCACTGCAGGTTGCACTGTCGTGCAATCGTAAATTGGCACTGCAAACAGGCTGATGTATATGGCGATTTTTAATATATACATGTTATCAATAATATATTATCGAATAAACGCTCATAAGATACGCATTACGACGTGGATATCATTACACAGTCGGGATGTATTCATACTGAAGTGTATGAGATTTAAGGGAGGATCCGTTTTCTAATTGAGTTTATTAACCGATGTATGACGAGAGAAGCGCGTGAGATCTTTAGTTTGCATTTATAATAACATTAAGGATATTACGCTATGTAATATTGAAATAAATATAATTTATTTTTACCGTAACTGGTATTGCGCAAGTCAATTTGTAAAGCCCGATCTACAATGCGTTCCTTGCGTCTAGAAACGTCTTGCTTCATAGCCGAGAAAGGCGTTTAAAAAATTTGCGCGTGTTGCGTAAACTGTATATTGTACTTACACGGCACAATTGTGCATTGTCGACACAAATGTTTCAAATATATTTGTTTGCCTGTGTAAAATAGAATGTTTCTCGTTGCGATAAACGCATTGCGGATTGGACTTGAGCGTAAATGAAGCTTTCCCGAAGCAGGAGCGTTCACTGCATACGTGCTTCCTTCCGCGCGACCTTCGACTCTTTGTAATCAACCCTTTGTAAAATCGAGGCATACGCGGGCCGAGGTTCGGGATCGAATCTAGGATTCGTCGGCCACTAGTAGATCGTTTTGCATACCCTTGCAATAATTCGATGCTCTCATTTGAGTTTTTCATTCACGGGAACACGATTTTATTCGAAACTTTTCTGCGAGCGTCCGCGGTTGCGAGAGTATCTGCATCATATTTCCGTCTTCGAGCGTTTTCAGCGAGGCGCCGGCGCATCCAATATTGATTCCTCGCTCGATGAACCGAATTACATTGCGACACTTCCGAAGGAGATAAGCGTTATAAGATAATCGCGATAAATACGTCCTGAAGACGCATGGGGCAAGACCTGTATCGTTGAAACGAACGATCGGCGTGGAGGTCGGTGAGAAGATTGCGAGCGGGCAATATGGAAGGACCGGGAAGAGAGTAAGATACAAGGAACCAAAAATATGAAGGGAAAATAAAGTAAAGGAAAAGAGAAATGGAAGGGAGGAAAGTTCTAATTAGGAGGGTAAAGAGTGGGAAAAATAGATGGGTATAAAAGGAAAATGGATGCTGCGACTAATGCATTGTTGGAGACCACTGAGGTTGGAAGAAAAGGAGTAGATTGAGGATTAGAAAGAAACTTGGAACGAGGGCGGAGAAATTTTGAAGGGGTGGCTAGGATTCAAGAGAGAACGGGATCGACGACGGAGTCATTTTTCGCTCTAAACTTTCCGATTTACATTTTATAGAAATCTGCGGAAAAAAAAGTATAAATTATATGAGAAACAAAGTTACAAGACCAGAGGAAAGAAAATTGAAAAATGTAGAAACCAATCAACTAGCAAACGAAGTGGCCCGAAACGCGCGCCTAATGCAATCCGCTCAATCAATTGTCTTCCGATCAATTAAAACGAAACCGCGACAATCCCTCCCGAGAGCGACGCGCGGAGGGAATGGACGGGCCACGCCGGAGCCGCGGTCCGTCTGACGCAGGTGTCCCTGAAAACGAACGCCGGGGACGTTCCCTCGGCGGAGAGGCGCTCCGGAGGAGGCGTGCGCGGTGCGGCGGCGGCGGCGACGGCACCAGGAGGGAGAACGCGCATCGCGGGTGCGTGAGGGCAGGGAGAGAGGACGGGACGAGGCGATTCTCGTCCGCTCTCCCTCTCTCTCTCTCTTCTTTCCTCCCCCGCCGCGGTGGTGGCAAACGCGCGCATCTCGCGCTCCTCCGCGCCGTCGATGGGCGCGCGAGGAGGGCTCGCGCGACTGCCGTCGCCGACCCGCCGCGGACTCGCATCGCACACGTGATACCGTCGTGCGGGAGTGCGCGCCTCGATTTAGCCGCGGCATTGGACTTCCCTCTTCGCGCCTCCTGCCGAGCCAAGCGGCCTCGGGGCGGGTGCGCGCGTAGCCCACCGCTGGAAAAGCCACCGCGAGAGATGCGGTTCTCCACGGGAGAGGTAATTTCCTGCGTTTTCCCTCTCACCCCCCCCCCCTCTCTCTCTCTCTCTCTCTCTCTCTCTCTTTCTCCGCTCTCCCCCGAGGTGTCCGCCGCTTTGGAAAAATCGAGAGACCCGCGACATCGATTGCGTTATCACTCCGCGGGTGGCAGCGTTAGATCTGAAGACCGAGACGTTCAACGTCTCGCTCCATAATGAGTACAATCCTGCACGGAGGTTCATGCTAGATTATTTCGCGGAGAGAGAGAGAGAGAGAGAGAGTGAGAAGGAAGGGGTGTCGGGAGGGAGAAAGAGAGAACGGGGCTTTTTGAAGGTAATTCTAAATTCATAAGCTGTACGCGCTGGAACGTTCTCAAATTATTCAAAATACCGCTGCCAAGAACGCGAGCCACGGTGTTCCTCGCGCGCCATAAATTTCTAAACGAGGGTCTCCCTGGTCCCGTGTCACGGCGACGGGCACACACCGTCCTCCTCGACGCGTCCCCGCGTTTTCCGCATTGCGGAAATCGTAATATAACTATACGCGCGTCGACGTACACGAGCGGTTTGTTTATCTGGAGCGTGTCGCTTGTTGTTAATTTGCCAGGATCCGCTATCGACCGTCTTCTCTTCCCTCCAACACTGATTTTTTTTCAAGGGTGGCCGAGACACCGCGGATTAATTTGTAAAACGACGCATGAATTATATTGAACAGTCGCTTCTTTTTTTTCTCCCTTTCCTCTTAGCTTCCGCACAGCTCGACTTAGTCGGATTGGCGATTCTCCGTCCTCTTGTATTTCCTGGTCTTTTATTACAAATTTATTCGCACCGAGAAAGGTAATCGAGTTAATTTTTTTTAATTGGCGCGAAAAGGCTTAATTATCGTTACGCGTGCCGGAAGTTTAAGGGAATTTTGCAAACTTTATTTCCTTTGAATTAATCAAGATATCATTAGCATTGTCTACGTAATATTAATAATTTTCATTTAATAATCGAGGCGTAAATCATAAAAATTCTCTTTAACTTACTCGACGTCTTCCACGCCGAGCGGTAATTGCTGACTCCGAGGCGACGATCTTCACATGAAACGTAGCTAAATTAATTTTGGATTAAAGTAGAAGGTGATTGAGACATCGGTGCGGACGATCGTGTTTCAGAGTCCGAGATAATTTGCCCGGAGGCGATTGACGTGTCATCGAGAGGATATGGCGGTCGACATTTTGGACGAGGATCACTTCGCCGTGAGCGCGATCGTGACCGTCGGTATGCAGCTCATCTTCTTCACGATCGCGGCCACTTTCCAGCTGGATAAGCTGACGGACTTCGCCGGCGGCACCAACTTCATCATCCTCGCCCTCCTCACTTTCTTTCTTGGTCAAGTGGGCAAGGTACTTCTGACGCCCGATACCCGGGCACCCGTGATCCATGTAGTTCGATAAAATCCGGGTAAAATCTGGATATTAAAATATCCGGGGTGTTCTTGGACCCCGAGAAAAGCGCGCGCGAAAAGCTACCCGCGGATACAAGATGAACGAGCTCTCCTGGCAAATCGCTCCACGAGTTGCACTGAGATCAGGAGAGACTCTAGGATAAGTTTGGAAATTTTTTACAGACTCGAAGAGAAAGAGAGATACTAGCCAAGTAACAAGTTAATCGCAAAAACGTCAATGTGACATTAAAATGATCGACATCAAGATTTACTTTGCAATGACATGCTGTTTTACTTCAATTTATCTTTAATGTATAATATTTAATTAACTTTACTTTGTAAAACAAGATCATTTTTACAACATTTTAATGTCCTAATGATGTCACAAATAGATGGGTGGGCTATTTTGACGTCACCATAAAAAATGACCAAAAAACGATGTCATCTTGATGTTTTCACGACTAATATGTTCTACTAGGGTAGTTATGCGACACCTGCGGATTAAAATTCGTAAATCATTCCAATTCTCTCTTTCTCTCCCCTTCGAAAGTCGAAACACATCTTGAGGCGCATTAGCGCCGGCATATTGCCACTGCGGATTTTATCATCGACAGTTTTATCCTCGATGAAGTCGCCGCTATAAATACAACGGCAAGATATATTTAATACCTATTTACGGATGACCTGTGCCTGTCTATCAACTTTTTCACACGACGTTCCTTTTATCTAACAAGATCCATGCAGGCGCGTCGCGAAAATCCGCATTGGCGTAAACAACCCCCGTGTATTCACTTTGTCCTCCCCCTCGTGCAGACGTACGACAGCCGGCAGGTGATGGTGACCGTGTTCGTGTGCCTGTGGGGCACGCGGCTCTCCGTATACCTCCTGTACAGGATCATCAAGATAGGCCGCGACAAGAGATTCGACGACCGTCGCAGCAACGTGATCCGCTTCGCCGTGTTCTGGACATTCCAGGTGAGGTAGAGAGATACTTAAGAGCCGCGAGAGCGCCTCGCTTTGCCCCCGGCTCTCGCATGCTTCTCCCATTTCTCCATCGGCGGGAATGTGATATCGAAGGACGCATTGACGGTTCGCAGGCCGTGTGGGTGTACGTCGTCAGCCTGCCTGTGATAATAATCAATTCTCCGCGCCACAAGATACCGCCCGCGCCGAAGACGATGACGACGCTCGACAGCGCCGGCACGGGCCTCTTCCTCATCGGCCTGCTCGCCGAGACCTACGCCGATCTGCAGAAGTTCACCTTCAAGCAGGACCCGGTGAACAATGGAAAGTGGTGCAACGACGGTGAGACTTATTCGCCGCGAGTCACGCGCGAAAATGCTTTCTCCGTTTAAGCCCTTTATGCTGCAAGTGAAATTTTAGTAAGAGCGTTGCGCGATTTTGTTGATGAGACGAGAAACGTTCGTCAACCTTGATTCTCATGTATATATTAAAAATGCGTATAATTAAATTCTACGTCCTTTTTATTCGAGGATTTATTTCATTGCAACCGAAAAACGGACCTGGAAAGGCTCGCCAGGGGGGAAAACCCGATAAACTTCTTTGCGTCTTATTCCCTGGTTGTTCTCCCGATTTGACCCGATAAACCTTATTTCTCGCTAAGGACAGTTGTTATTTATAAGTTATAACGTTTCTAGGACTCTGGAGGCTCTCCCGGCACCCAAATTATTTCGGCGAGATCGTCGTCTGGTGGGGGATATTCATAATATCCCTGAACGTTATCGAAGGAGCGGAATGGGTCGCTATCGCATCCCCGATCTTCACGACGCTTATCATTCTATTCCTGTCGGGAATGCCGTTATTGGAAAAGGCGTCGGACGAGAGATACCGAGAGTGAGTGTCGCAGAAGTGCAAGTGAGAATTTTCGCGACCTTAAAGAACGATAGTGTTCTACCGGAGTTAGATAGAAAATGAATGTTCACCGTACGCATTAATTTACTAACAATTAGAGTCTCAATGTAAGCGGAAAGACGTAATAATTGAAACGAGGAAACTTCTGCTCTATAGTTTGCGATGAAAATTATTAATAAATGCCGATTTATGCTCTATTCGCGCCAATTTGGATCGTTCGTATTTCAACGTTCCGCAAATGCTTCCAGTAACGCGGAGTATCGCTACTACAAGCAATCGACGTCGCCATTGATCCCGATACCGCCGGCCATCTACGTCGAGGTGCCGCGTTTCCTCAAGTTCATCCTGTGCTGCGAATTCCCGCTGTACGACTCCCTGGACGTGAAGCCGCGATCGGCCGTCACCGAGTCAACGTCCATCAGCCTCGCTGCGTCCACGTAGCTGTAGCCACACGCCGGACGACCGAATTCTGAGTCCGGCGTGCAGTCGACAGCAACAGCTACGACCAGTACAGCCCTCTGAGTGCTACTTCCTCTCTCTCTGCGGCACCGAGGACCCCGTCTATCCGCTGACAGAAATATAAACTCGACGGCTGAATCGTAATAATTCTCAGTTCCGGTGTTCTATCGAACACGATATCGGCACGACGAGGAGTCGTGCGAAACTGTACTTGGTCGAGCACATAAAGTTCGGTATACGGGAACCGAGAAGATCCCTCTCCAAGGTGGAAAGGCTTACAAGACGAAGTATTATTATTTTTCTAACTGAAAGCCCTTGCCGGCGCCAGGTCGTAAACGGTACCGGCGACTCTTCGCACAGAATCGAATGATGAGATGAACAAAGAACATTATTTTTGTAGCGACGTTATATGGGTACCAATGTAGCTTATCGACCAATTCGAGCATCGTTCCTGTACGGCAAGTCGACGGTAACGGTTTGATTAGCGGCTTTATTTATGTACGTGTTTAAACTCTTATTTTAGATACAAGAGGAAAGATTGGAGGCGATACATAATTTCTAAGTCCTAAATAATATTCAGGCTTAAGGAGAAAAAGCTCTTAAAAAGCGTCACTATATTCGATTAGTCCGATAGATATTCGATCGACCGCTACCTGTACTTTAAATCGCATAAATGAATAACGTTACACAATATTGTTCCAAGAGAAATAGTTCTTGCGGAAATAAATTAGGCAGCCGTTTACCGCGCGCTCGCTGTCAAGTAACAAACAAAAAAATATGTGTCTTAAATATCGTACGAGATTTTAATGTAATACGGATAAGACGACGTAGGTCATTTTTTTTTGGAAACTAATGGTAATTCATAAAAATTGACGATCCGTAGTGGCTGGCGGTTGATACTGTTCGGTTCGTTGGATGTAAAATAATCGGCAGGAACACGCGCGGAGATCGGGAGTGGAACAGAAGCGTGCGTACCGGTATCTCAAGTCTCGTAACTCGGCGGCGAACAAGCAATATTTATCGCCGGAGACGCGTCAGGCGAACGTAATAAAACAGTCACGTTTACATTTCACCTCGCTATCACGAACGCTATCCATCCCGTTAGCACGTCATATAGGATGCTTACAAAGAAATTTTAGATGCAACACGAACGCGATACGCCTACGTGTCCCGATTTCTTCTCTGTCCCGAGGCTTTCGATCGCGTTATCGAGTCATAGCAATATCAAACATATCTCCGTGCCGAGTAGAACGTTCTCCGAATACGAGATAAAAGGCCAACTCCGAAGGAAATCTATAAAGCATACGTAGTAATAATGGGAATATGACGCGCGTGAAACGAATTCCACGTGGATAAACGATCGAAATAATGTTACTTCTCGATACTCTACCGTTACGTATGTCCTCAAAGTTTAGATAATAAATAATCATTGCTCCTGATTTGGCATTTTTTTTTTATTGACTGACCCGCCCTTTCCTCTCGCATCGCCATTACCACGACTTGCGCAAAGTGCGTGCTGTAGCGTCTCTCGAACGCGCGGCCCTGAAGAGATTTGGACAGCAGATCGCAATAAACGTCGACAGATCACGTAAAGTTCGCTTCATATTTATAAACACATTTTATTTGTTCGTATGTATATCGTTAATAAATGGTGATATAATAATGACAATGAAATGTATAGCGCCGAGCATAAAACGAGCAGTCATATTATAATAATTATTAATATTCCTCTTATAATAATCTTACTGTATTGAGTGGGCCTACCTACTGTGCTTGCAACGTTATGGTCTCTCTTGTCCAAATGTTTCTTCCATTCTCTAATTTATATTATTTACTCGCACGTAATAATCCATAATAATATGTAACCACAGGTGAAAACATATGCGCCGTCCTAAGTATAAACAGCATCATCCACTAATCTTTTTTTTTCCACTTTTCCTTTACGTGATCATATATATATATGTGTATGTATAATATATATATATATAATCGTTATCAATAATATAGTAAGCTACTTAAATGTAATATATCTCGTGTCTTCTCGTGGAATATGTCCAGCTGCCGTAGAAAAACTACGCAGCCGCTACGCAGTTCGTAGAAAAAACTTCAATTCCCGTTATACATCAAATTGTCGATTTTCGATGCGTGAAAGACACTTTGTATTACGCAAGGTAATTGTTTTTTTTTTGTTTCCTTAACACGTCCGAAAAATCGTATATCAATAAAACACGTGGGCAGCACAGCGTTTTGAGTACCAAGGGAAAAAGAGATCAAAACATTACCTGTGCCTCTCTTCGCTAAAAGAAAAAAGAAAGGGGTTAAGAAGGGAGGGGGGGGGGAGTAAAAAACGAGAGCTTGGTGGGGGCAAGGAGGTGGTGGACAGTGGGACGAAATATTACGACTCTGCTATACACGAATGGCATCTTCCTCGCGTATCTAAGTCCGACTGCATTCGCGCGCGCGTCTCTACGTAATACATATACTATAATATACAAATAATAGATAATAATAATAATAATAATATGTGCCGTCCATCGCTTATCGCGGTTCCTTACCCGTTTGTCTAAAAAGTGATCGGAAAAGGCTTGCAAAAGTATATCGTATAGTCCGTACGAAATGTAGGAATAAGCTCGTCGTCGATTAAAAGTAAAAATTTGATTGCACGCGCTTCGAGATGATGCTGAAATGCAAACGGGATTTACGGGCGCGGACGGAAGAGCGGGCTCGAGCCACTTTTCCGTACCGGCCCGCTCGGCTCGCATTTGCATTCTACATTAGGCTGTCTGAGGACGTCCGTTGCTAGCTGGTCAATTGGCGTGACTCGACTCTCGATTCGATTGTTAAAAGAACGCGCGCGAGAGAGAGAGAGAGAAGTGGATTCAGTCAATCGATGACCCGACATTTGTTTTTGCATGGACATCGGATTCCCTTCCTCCTATCGTTACTATACGGTTAGTATTAATATTATTATTGTTCTTATTAATATTATCGTTACGTTAACATTAGCGTTATCATTAGCGTTAATGAAAAGTCGCGGATCGCGTCGATGAACCGGCTACGGGACGCAACGGATGCTTCCTCAGATGGTTTCGATAGACAATCTCTCAATGGTGTACGTCTGGTAAAAAATCTTTTAGAAACTTCATTTCAACACTGATACGAAGGCGAAAGTAAAAACGCGCGATACACGTATGAACGTATACGAAGGGGCAATTAACGTGAGACTAAATTAAAATGAAGATTGCGTTACGTTGCGCGCAGGACGCAAGGTAACTTATGCACAGCAAGGATCATTGAGAGAAGCGAAGTGGGAGACGCCTGAGAAGGCGGGGGATCGGTATGCCCGTTTTCGCGCGACTCTACCCTCGCTTCTTATTCTCTCTTCCTCATCTCCCGTAACTACTTCTATCTTATAGCGTAACGCTATATTGCATTTGGCCACTGTCGACAAAGACCCCAGCTGCGTCAGACTATTGCAGTTCGTATATTGCAATCCTACGTTTCTAATGACTTATGAGATAGCCCCGTTTTTTTTTCTTCGTTTGTCCTTAGCAGAGCAGAGAAAGGGCGTGTGGGTTAGAGAATAGTCGTCCCGGTCGTGTGTGTTTCGAGTGTGTCAATGTGAAGTAACGCGTGATGCGCATTGAACGTATATAAACGAAGTATTAACATTATACACGAGTCTATTAATATCTATACGTATAAGTAGAGAGCTCTAGTCCCAAACCTCGTCTCTTTCTTTTTTGCTTTCTCTTTTACACACACGCACACACACGTACGCACTCTCTTCCTTTCTCTCTGTCTCTCTACCTTTCGTTCTTTCTCTCCCTCTTTCTTTCTCCCTTTCTCTCCGACACACAATCCCTCACTTCCGGCAACTCCCCTTTCCCCCCTGTCGTCATTCGGTACGTGCTTTCTACATCGTCCTCGTCTCCGTCGTCGTTTCGCATTCACGCAGCCACGCTCACGCACACGCACACACTCTTACCGTCAACTATCCCTCTCTCTCTTTATCTCTATCTTTATTTCATTTGCCAATACACCTTCGCGACTCTTCGCCTTTAAATCCTTGAAACGACTTATTACTTCCCTTTACAACGAGAGACCGCTTATTTGCCGTCCTTCTCTTTTTCTTTGTTCTCGTCAACTTCCTTGTCCTTCTCGACTTCCTTCTCCTCCTTGTCCGCCTTCTCCTTGTCGCCCTCCTTCTCCTCCTTGGACTCTTTGGACTCCTTCGCCTCCTCCTTGCCCTCCTTCTCCTCCTGCTTCTCGGGCTTCGGCAGATGCGTATTCATGTCCAGGCTGGAGCAGATCTCGTCCCAATCCGGGAAACATCGTTCTTTAACGCGCGAGCAGTGCCCGACCAAGTTGGGGCAATTCTCGACCATGTAGTCTCGCAGGCTGTACGGCGTGTCTTTGTCGATGTACAGGATTTGAGCGAGATGCGCGAATGCTACCACGTCCATCTGCACAAACCCAAACAGAGATCGCCGCGGATCCGGTTATATAGATCGTCAACATTGTATAGTAGCTCTTATAATCTACACCTTCTATCAATCTTTCGCGTAGGAACGAACATAATTCCAATTACGTAACTGACTAAAACTGATTTCACAGATTACGTTTGTTACAAAAATTGTACATTTAGGGGAAACTTTTTTCCACGCATCCCGTATTCTAAGAAAGTAAAAATATCTCGTATGCGGCTCGTGCCAACGTGATTGAAACGATTTTGATTCATATTTTGCAATGTAAATTTTAACGCGAAAGACAGATACATAAATGCCCACGAAAAACAGCTTGCGCAATCAGCAAACCCGTCATATGTTTGTTACGAACCGTTTAATTTCAAAAATAAGATTAATCGCTCGAGAAATTATCGTTCTTTGTTTATCATTCAAATTGCCCCGAGAGCACCGATTTCGATATTAAAGAAGACATTTTGACATACCTGTTCTCCCGAAGTTTAATTAATTAGAACCAATTACTTTTTAATCGACCGAGAGTCGGAAAGCATCAAAGCTCGTGCCAATAATTGTTATTTACTCGGTCCAATATCTGCGAGATAATTGAAAACAAAGCTTTTTCGCGACGCCGTTTTGCCGCGGGCTGCTCCGGTTTTCACCGATATCATCTTCGGCATCAGATTACAAGTGACTCAAGCTATTATTTACACAGCGGACCGAGCAGCGGGCTAGAACGTACCGCCGCGGTACGTGACGCAAGAGCTCTCGACCGCCACGGGCAACGGCGTCGACGGATTTAACGACACTTACGGTAGTCGGCTCGTCCCCGAAGAAGAAGGGCTTGTCGGCAAGCGTGTCCGAGAGCACCTTGAGATCGGTACAGCCGAACTGGGACACCTCCTCCGCACTGTGCACACCCATGCCCTGAGCCTTCACTTTCCTCGCGCCCTGCAACCAATCCAACTACCATCTCACTACAAATGGTCACGATATTTTGTTCTACGATCGCGCTCCCTCGTCGCGATACTACCTCTAGCTAGCACATTCATAGCACATTTATGGCGCATTTGGTGCACTCTAAGCGAATACTATGAATGATTCTGGAGATAGCATGAAGTAAACGTTGTGATAACGTGTAAGTAGCGTAACTTGGTCGAAGTAACGTACGGACGGAAGTGGCACTTTGGAAACCGCGCCCGTGCCAGCGGATCCGTCCAACAAGGTATTCCGTATCTCGTTTTGAACTTGCATTTCACACAGTTGTTCTTATATTCCATATTATTAGCGACATACTATCCGGTGGTGAAAACCTCGACCAGGACTAAGACAGTTTCGAAATGATTGCCGACGAGACTGGCTGCGCGCGGCACTTTTCTTTTTTTAATACTGGCAGAAATTGTGCAACGACTACGGTCAGTATTTACACGAATGCAAACTAGCGTAAACGTGAGTGGTGCATGCAGAGCTAATGTGCAGTCACAAAATCAACGAGAGTAGGTCGAGGGGGGGAAAAATATGACCTTTGCATAAACAGCATGACCTTAGCTTGAATAACGACGGAAATAATGTGGAATATAATTATGGAGGTATGCAAATAAGTTGTGCGAGAAAACACGTATGGATGCAAGTTAATTTCAGTCAGAATCGAACGATCGGAAGTTGCGAGACGTGAATTGTCGTCGAGTGATCTCTAACGTCCAAGTTGTATGCTAGGTCACACCGAAATCACACGGCGAACAACAGGCGGGACTCACCTTGCGTCCGAAGGTGAGCTTGAAGAAGAAGTTCAGAATGGCGTTCGGGATACGCGAGCCCAGGGCGAGCTGCAGATTGACCTTGTAGCCCTTCAGCACCTGGTCCAGGTTCTTCGTGCGCCAGCACGCGACCACCCAGACGAGGTGGTTCTCGATCATCGATATCATGGCGTGGGAGACGCTGCGCTGCTCGGACGTGAGACCGGCATCCAGGTCCTTGCCGAATTTCTGGCTCAGCTCGCGCAGGATGATGGTGCTGTCCGCGATCTCCTCGCCGTTCAGCTCGACGAACGGCAGCTGGCCCTTCTTGGAGCGGAATTTCATCTTGTGGTCAACATTCTGGAAGCAACCGAATAAGTCAGTCCTTTGCCAAGGCGACGACACAATTTTTTAATACTATGAGACGGGCTTCTAATACGAGATAGCAGGTTGGGGATGCTGGAGTGATTCTGCACTCGGGGGGGAAAAAAAACGTGCGTTTCGGCGCGTCGCGTTTATTTATACGCGTTTGTACGGTTTGTTTCGATTGAATCGCGGCGCGGAGAGATTCCGCTTTTAACTCGAACAATTCGGGATGCGCGATAAAATCGCGGCGGGATTTTCTCTTTCGAACGGCCTAGAAATCAAACCGTCCCAGATTGACCGATGATAATTGCTCGCAATTATTATTCCGTACTGCAAAGCGGAATGCTGCGAAACGCTCTGCTGCGATTCTTCCGTAATAAATAACGCTGCATCGAGACGACGCACAGGCGTACCCACACTCTCGCGTGGCACATGCTCTATTTATAGACCGCATGTACCGCGTTAAACGCATAAGTGGGATATCGCGGCTTTCACAGGTGAATCAGCTTATTACATGTAATCTGCGAGCGTTTCACGCGCTGATATACGGGGTGTCCCGGAGTCGCCGCTCGACCGGCGAAAAATCCCTCGGAGCGTCCGCTCTTGCCCCCCGCGACAATCAACGGTATTTTTTGCAGCTCGCGCGCGCGAGCCTCGCCGTTGTTATTTCATTGGTTTCTTGAGTTTATTCCATTAGAATAAACTCCTCGCGGGGCTAATTGGAGAACAAGATTTCGCGTCGAGATTCATACGATTAAAATTCAATTTGTGGAAAGTGCTCTCCCGGCGAAGAGGCGGCGGCGGCTTCTTAATTTGTTGATAAATTCTCTCGTCGGCGCGAAGCCGATTTTAAATTCATTACCCCGCTCTGGCTGGGAAAGCAGACCGCGGGGAATTTAAATTCACGCCTCGCTGTATATAATTCGAGATAAGGCGCGCAACAAAAATAACATAGATCCCATCGCCGACGTACCAAATATCGCTCTCTTCTCGCTAACCGGCGAGGGATTGGATTTAAGCGCTGCCCGCGGACAGATGTACTTCCCACGCGATCCGGTCGCGCCGGGGCAATATAAATTAACGATAATTACGCCAAAGTGTCGCGTTTTACCATTAGACTACAAGTGTCGTTAAACCTGCCGGGTGAGATTTCTGCCGTAATACCCGAGCGACCTGCCCTCTCGCTCGCGCAACACTCGCCGAGTGCCTCGCGCACGCGGAACACGGAGGGGTAGGCGCCTTCAAAGCCGAGTGCGAGAGAACGGGCGCGGACTCGCCCCGAAAACCGAGGTGGCGATGAAACGGAAGAGCAAATCGCACGGAAGTTCGCAAGGGCGCGCGAGAGGGAAAACGGGGGAGGGGAAGAGAGGATTAAGAGACGCGTGCAGACGCGGAGGCGCGGCCCGAGAGACGAGGGCTCGGAAGAGCGAACTCGAGACGGACAAAAGGAGCGCGGCGGGTGCCAATTACCGAGGCGCAAGAGAGAGAGAGAGAGAGAGAGAGAGAGAGAGAGGGGGGGGGGGCGAGAGGACCGCAATGCTGCGTGAAATTTCAGGCCGCGCTGGAGAGAGCGGCGATAGGCTGGCATTACATTTGTGGTACGACACGTCCTTTTAAGACCGTCGCTCGGCCGCAGGACAGAAAATCTGCGGACGCTCCGGAGCACACGTTACTGTCCTGGGACCGTGTCGGCGACGCTTGAAAAATTTGCCGTACGACAGACGTGTAACTGCCCAGCCTTAACGCGGAGAGGCTCTCGCGCGCGCCGCGACGGGTCCGTCGACACGGGGAGGAGGCAACGTACGCGGCGGAGATCCATTGCTCCAGTTTTAACCCCCTCAGTCGGGCGCGCGGCGGCCCCGAGATCGATGAGGGCTGGGTATATAGCCGCGCATAATACGCGTTTGTCAGCTGTACCGGGGGCCGGCCGGCCGGCCGAATGCCCGGCAACGTGCGTGTGCAGGCGCGAGCTGCCCGAATGAGTCATCCTTCTGTCGTTCCCTACGATCGATCGGTATCCCGTTTCTTTTTTTTCTCCTCTCTCTCTCTCTCGAATTTTTGCCGACTCCCGGCACCCGCGGGTAACAAAGGTATCCCCCGCGTTTCCTTTTTCTCGTTTTCCGAGTATCCATCCGAGTCGCGAGAGACCCTTCCGACTTCCGCGGGGGAAGAAGAGATCGGCGCTCGCGATCCTCGTTACCTTCGTCCGCCGACCGGGCGCGGAGGACTTCGACGCGCGTATACGCAGCGACGACGAAAAATAATCGCGGGGTGGGGCACGTCGCGCCGAACATTGCCCTCGCCCTCATTCCGGCACGTTTGCCTCCCCATTACGTCACGTTTATTATTTATCCCGGTTACATGTTCGATTCCGATATGATAGCGATAATAACGGAGGCGAGGTCGGGGCGGGGTCGCGCGGGGGCACTGAACGCCCATTGCCCTCGATATAGAATGCGCCGGCATCCCTATTACGTCACGTTGTTATTTATCGGAAATTCTCGCGTTTTTCGAGGGAACGGCAGACCCGATCAATTCCGGCTGGTAACGACGACGACGGGGAGGGGGAGGGGGAGGGGGGAGGGGGGAGTTCCGCGACTCCTCACGATGCAATACAACGGACGTTGTTACACCGTACTCGCGGAACTTTCTTACGGCCCTTACTCGATGCCATTTCCCCGAGCGCAAATCGCGCATTTCAATACTATTGTCGATTTGTCGAGTGGAGAGCTCTTCTTCACCTATTTATTGTTATTATTCAAAGTGCAATCGCGCATCCCAGTGCTATCCGATTCATTCGGGGGAAATCTCAGCGTCGGCTGTTCATTGTTGCTCGATTGTGCAATCACGTCGGTATCGTTGATGCATTGAGTGGAGATCTCTCTTTTTATTATTAATAACTTATTTACTGATAACGAGAGGGCCCTCTCGAACGAAGCTTCAAACACTCGAGATATTATATCGCCAGGATAATTTCCGATAATTTCCGAGGGGAGGGTCTCGGCTCCTTGCGGCTTATGTCGGGCCGCCCCACGTAACCGATTGAAATCTTTCGCGAGGGTGCACCGGGAGCCTCCCCTTCGTTACACCGAAAACAACGTGCAACGTCCCCTCCCCCCGTAGGACGTACGTAGGTTTCGCGTGTTCGATTCCGATCCACGAAGGACGATAACGAGGAGAGCGAGTCCAGCGGGGCGGGGTCGTCTGAAACCGCTCGCTCGCTCGCGCGCCGTCCGCCTCGGCGCGCGCGCGCCGAGGAGCCGAAAGAGTGTGGACGAAGGGTGGCTAGCAGCCGCGGATCGGTGCAGGCGCAAGGGAGGAGCGCGCGAGCGGAGGACGATGAACTCGCGCGGCGGCAGGCAGCTTCCGTCGCCTGGCAACGTCCCCACTTTGGCCTCCCTCCCCCACCGGGCGCAACGCCACACATTTAGACACGCACACACACATGTGCGCGCAATCCACCCATGCGCGCACTCGCGGCACCGCGCGCGTGTCTGTGCGCGCACATACGTGCCGTCGTACGCGCGCGCGCGCTCGCGTGCGGCGATTTTCTCCTTCTCTCTCTCTCTCTCTCTCTCACCCTCGCTCGCACGCTCGGTCTTTCTCTTTCTCTCGCTCGCGTTTTCTTGTCCCCGTCGTCATCGTAGTCACCCTCGTTGATCGTAGTTGTGGCCGCCGTCGTTCGCGCTGATATTGATCGCGCGGATGGTGCCGTGAACCGCCGCCGACGCCGACGCCGCCGACGTCGTGGCCGACGTAAGGGCGCACGCCACGCATCGCGCCGAAAAACCAGTCTCGATCGCGAAACGAGGCCGATGAGGGGAGACGAAAACGAGAGAGAAAGAGAGAGAGAGAGAGAGAGAGAGAGAGAGAGAGAGAGAGAGAGAGAGAGAGAGAGAGAGAGAGAGAGAGAGAGAGAGAGAGA
>NW_011967243.1:3579118-3584347 GCF_000949405.1 Vollenhovia emeryi | reverse complement strand
CCCCCCTCTCTCTCTCTTTTGCCCGATTTCTTTATCCTCTGTTCCACACAGACAAGTCCGCTCCCCCCTCTCTCTCTCTCTCTCTCTCTCTCTCTCTCTCTCTCTCTCTCTCTTTTTCTCTCCCTTTCTCCTCCCCCCCTCCCTCCCTTCCCTCCCCGCCAAACCACTCTCTCCCCCCCACCGAGGCCCGAGGGGGGGCGCGAGACAGAGCCAGCAAGAGCGGGAAAGTGAGGGAGAGAGAGAGAGAGAGGGGGAGAGAGCGAGAGAGAGAGGGAGCGCGAGAGAGAGAGAGAGAGAGAGAGAGAGAGAGAGAGAGAGAGAGAGAGAGAGAGAGGGGGGAGCGGACTTGTCTGTGTGGGACGCAGATGTGTCCAGGGTCAAAGTTCGGGATGTTATCGATTAGACTGGACCGTTTACGTTAGGTCCAGGTAGCGCGAGGGCGGCCGAACTGGCGTAGCTATCGATCGCGTTTGATTACGTTCTATTTGGAGCAGAAGCCGCGGGTCCTCTTTAAGCTTTCTCGGGGAAATTCGCGGCGCGCGGCCGCTCAAGTTGCGATTAGAGTTGCGAGCGGACTCTCCACTTCTCTCCTAAGAGACAAACGAGTCGGATACGCGAGGGGCACGGTTTTCAAGATCGCCTCCCAACTTTGCCGAACGCGATCTTTACCTCTGCCCCGCGGCGGATATTAAAAGTAAACCGCGCGAGACGCGCACTCGAGTAACGCGCGGGGCCTGTCGTTGCCCAGGAAAGAATAAAAATAAAGTGCTATAACGAACTGAAATATCCTTCCCGGAATTTTGTCGCTTTGCTCCGCAGTTACACTCCAAGGGCAAATTATAGAAAGAGTAAATCTTATCGATCACCATATAGTATATTGATCGTTACAGCACAATATGATCTAAGGCAATCGGTTAGCTCACGGTTTTAAGAAAGAAACACGACGCATGAATACCCACTTTTAGCTTCAGTATTTTATATTTTTTCTATATTTATAGAGAAAAATCCCCTATTATGCGATAGGCATTTAATATGAGACAACGGGATTTCTACTAAGTTAATAGGCATCGTCTGTTAGTTCCACCATGAATTTATTGCCCTCGGAGTAAGATTTGTTTAGTGGAAAATTAATCGTTAGATTGTTTAATCGCCACGGAAAGATTGCGATTGAATTTGGTTGCTGAAAACCTGCTATCTGATATCAGAAGCATCCTATCTCGTAATAGGGGGCTTTTTAGTCTCTTTTTTTCATAGACTCTTTAGTCTCGAGTCGTCGAGACTCCGCTCTCGTGCGACCCTCTTTAAAATCGAGTATCTTCGGGGAGTTTTCAGCTTAGAACATGTATACATGGAAAGGAAATTGCGTATATTTTCACATCTGACGAGCCTGCGTCCAACATCTGTGCGAGAGAGCAAGGTAGAGAGTCTCGTTCGTCTGCAGTACGCATGTACTGATATCATCGTTGTGCGGTTACTTAAAATAAATTTGTAAAGAACTTCCCTAGTAGCACAGTACATTGGCTAAATATTGGTCCAACGTTGGTTATATTAGAAATGCATTGGTCGATACTTACTGTCCAACGTAAAGCCAATATTGCCCATGAAATAAACGTAAATATTGCACGATAATAATTTTATAATATTAGACTTATATTGAAAGTCCATTGGCCAATATTTAACAATGTATTGTATCAATATTAGACGCTAAATAAGAAAACTAAATAAGAAATCTTACAATATTGGACCAATATTGAGAATACTAGATTTACATTATTTCCCAATATTGCGCCAATATATTGTGCCACTAGGGTAACTATTGCACAACAATAATTATATAATATTAGATTTATATTGGAAGTGCATCGGCCAATATTTAACAATGTAATAAAAATATCGGCCTAATATTGTATCGATATTATAAATATAACGCGTCCACCTTACAATATCGGACCAATATTGGGAATACTTACATGATTTCCCAATATTGCGCCGATATATTGTGCCACTAGGGTCATTTTCGATGACACAACGACGGCAATGATGGCACCAGTGCACGCGCATTGCAGACGAATGCGATTTTCCCCCTTTCTCTCTCGCACAGATGTTGGACACGATCGGTACTCAATTCCCCTTCCATGTGTGTACACGTTCTGAGGTTTTCAGGGGGATATCCCGCGGAGAAATTTCACCCGAGCCCGAGCTAGTCGAGCGCGCCGTTTGCCGAGAAGCTACGAATCAGCCCCGGGTCCATGCCACGCGACAATACGCCGACAATTTATGCATATATCCGATCTCTCATTCATCCTAATGGACCAGAAGCACACTGTTTCCACGCCGCGTTACGCCGGTCGATGCGACGCTCCAGCGCGACGGATGTCGCCGGAGGATTTGCATGTGTATGCCCGGTGGACGTGTGTCGTCGCGTGGCATATACAGTATAATTGGCTACTTACCGCGGTGCCGATAGCGCGCAGACACACACGCGCGCACACACGTGCACACGTGAAATACCGATTTCGCGAAACATCTCGCAACACAATTTGCATCTCCGCGGCACGCCAACCTATCGGCGCGCGTAGTTTCGACATCGAATTCTTAGTCTTCGCGCGAAAGTAAATTCCTCTCTGTCCCTCGTCTTCCTCCTTTTATCGCGCGACGCACCCCACACTCGACTCTAATTCCTTTATCGTTAATTATGAAGAGTTAATAGAGAGTTCGACGACTGGCTCGTCGATGAGCGATAACGAAAGTAAAGGCCTGCTTCCAAGTTGCTGGAACTTGGTCCAAGTTTTAGTGTCGAGAACTGTGCAGCCAATCAACTCGCAGCTATTCTATAAAAGCTGCAAGTTGATCGGCTACGCGTTTCTCGGAACTAGGGGATGTGTTCCCGGTTCCTCTCAGTACTACTGGCCAGTACTGGATGCTATTACTGAATTCAGCTTTTGAGAAAATCATTCCCAAACGAAACCTCAGTATCCTTCGTAATAACAAAGCAGTTATTCTTTTCTAAATGCAACCACCCGCACCTTTTCTTCGAGACCGAATGCTCGAAATTATTGCGAGTACTGTCAGTAGTACCGAGAGAAAATGGGAACCCCAGAGCTTGGACACAGACCTTCAGGCACGAAGAAAGTCGCGATACCCGTTCGAACTTAACAACCGAGGAGAAATTGATCGGCAATTTATTTAAAGCACGAGTCCACTTTAGAAACACGCTCCGTCTCGATATGTGGCGACTGCGACGAGAGGGTCTCGTCCAGTTTCGCGAAAAATTATTCCTACTCCAAAGTTTGACGTTTCCAAAACGTCCAGCGATAAAGGGACTCTACGTGCTCGTGCATCGCGAGCGACATACGCGGCGTATGTCGCGTGTGACGCACGAACGTCGAATGTGCCGAGACACTTTCAACCGACGGCGCGGAGATAAAAAAAAACAGACGATAGACGAATTAGACGCGCATAGCATCGCTTGGCGTAGCGTCGTGTCGTAGTATCACGTCGCTTGGATCAAGTAGATTGCTAGCTCAGCCAACTTAGCAGATAATCCTTGGGCTTCATCTCGCCCACCGTGCTCGGAGTGTCGGGACAGCGAGCGTAAGTTCGCGCGAGAGCGTTCTATTAAAAATTCCCTCCCTTCTTACGACGAATTGTCGCTCTTAGCCTGACATTACATTTGTCGTGCGACAAATTTTTCCTGCCTGTCGATTCGCTGCGGAATAGAACATTTCTAGGCACTCGACAACTTGTCTATTCTGCAACCAATCAACGCGCTTGAAAAATTTGTCGTACGACAAACGTAATGTTCGGCTAAGAGCGACACTTAAAATAATATATTCTTATCGAGTGAATATTGGGGACTTTATAAAGCAGCTACCGCAGGCACTTTTCTCCCACTTTCAGTAGTCGCAGAAATGAGCGAATTGATTCTCCGATAGCACGACACGTAGCTAGCTTGGATATTGGCAATTAAATCGCGGATCGAAACAGGGAAGATCGAATCTCGCAATTGGACGCGGAATGCGCGCGCACGCGCGATCAATAGGCGCCGACGAGCGCGAAGTTGCACTCTTGTTTCAGCAATCAGTCAAATTGGGAGAAACACCACGCCTCGCATTCACGGACGGTGAATTATCTCGACATTTAACCCGTTGTTTCCTCGAGCGTGACACCGTAAAGTCGCACAATGGGGCCCGTTCACGTCGCGTAAACTATCTTACGAAACGCGATAACCGCGTCGATATCTTCCGTGCAATAAATAGCTTCGGGTAACTCGTCCGAGGCCAGGGGAGCCTTTTAACTGCCTGCCCGGCTTCGAATTATGTTAAAATAAAAATGAACTCGCGCGCGTGTATCTTCCCAGTTCTTTTCTTTTTTTTTCGCAAAGCGGACTTCATAGCTGTGCGATCGAACTGTAGATCAGCGACGGGAGAGCAATTACAAAACGATCAAGTCTTAAAAAATATTAACGTTTCAAACAATGTACCTTTCTCTAAATAATTCCAAATGTGCATTGGGGATTTTCTCTTTGGAATTTGTCAACTGTTTCGAAAGAGAATTTAATTCGCTGCTATTTAAAGGGCACAATCTTCAGTAAATCGTAATACAATTGTACTCGTGTGTCGCAGATGGACCTATCGCGCATATATGATCGGAAAGATTCTTTCACGTTCCACGTGAATCTTGCAGACACTTGTACTCCGTACAATAATCGCGTCGCGCCTCTCGCGACGTCGTTCTTTTTCGCATTTAATCGAATCGTGGGCAGATAAGAATTCCAGGAGTTGGAGCGCTCCGTACAACGAAGTATCTGCAAAGCGATATGCAAATCGATTTATTGCACCAGCTTCTTTATTATGGCACTGTCGCCGGCGTCGTTACTCGAGTAATTACGATTGCGGCATCGCGGTATATCGTCAATAAAACCAGCTGACAATGCACAGAGAAGGTAGAGATAAAGGGACGGGGGAAAAATGGGTGGCGGGAGCGGGAGCGAGAGCGAGAGGGAAACGCAAGACGGACACATTCGGGGACGCGCGCAGATTGGCGAGCATCGTCTATTTTTCTATGGAGTGCAATGAACCCCCGCGCGTCCGCCTCTCGCCATTCCGCCGGGGGCCCGGCGTGACGGAATGAATTTCTCGCGGTCGAGGAATGTCAAGCAGAGGCCCGCGGCAGAGGCAGAGAGAGAGAGAGAGGCAGAGAGAGAGAGAGAGGCAGAGAGAGAGAGAG
>NW_011967243.1:3561139-3577950 GCF_000949405.1 Vollenhovia emeryi | reverse complement strand
AGAGAGAGGGAGGGGGGGGGGGGAAGAAGAGAAGGGTGAAAGAGAAACGGCGGGGGGGTCGAAGGGAGCCCCACCCCCCCTTTCTTCGCGGCGTTCCTCGGCGCGGCGTCGATAAGATAAGCCGTAATGAGGTTCAATTGGAAGATTAATTAATTAAAACCCACGGCGAAGGAGTTAAATTGGACGATATTGCGGACGGTATGCAGGCACGCCACGCGCTGCTGCCGTTGCTGCTGCCGTTGCTGCCGCTACTGGACCAGCGAGCGAGAACGCGCGGACCCGGGCGTGTACGAGACGGGCGGCCTGCCTGCTCGCTTGCTCGCTCGCTTGCTTGCCGCGCGAGCGAGGAGAGGAGAGAGGAAGAAAAAAAAGAGGGACGAGGGCGCGCGAGGGATTTACAGCTGCCGGGATACGGAGACCCGTAATTATGTTGCGGCCGGCCGACCTCGGCGCGCGAGGCGCGTTCCTCCTCGGCCGGGGCGCGTCAAGCCCCGCGACTCCGGTACGTCCGTTTCGTTGCACGACGCGACGCTTCCCTCCCGCTCTCGTCCTCCCCGGCGCGCGTCGAACGCGCGCGTTTCACGCTCGTATATTTTGCGCGTCCCCGGCCAGGTGTGCGCTCGGGACACGCGCTCCGCAGCGGAATTTATTTGTCGAGCGGTCGGTCTAATTTTTTTGTTGTTTGACGGACCGCGTGACGCGCCGATACCCTCCCGCCGCGCTCAATTTGGACGATTGGAAAAAGTGCTCCGCTCGCGGGTGAAAACGTCCGCTCGTTAATTCCACGTGTCCTGCATTTGTATATAGAAACTCATTTCGGATGCATTTTTAATCAGACGTGGATTTCGACTCGGTGTAATCGCGCCCCTACGGTATTCTGAAACTCAAGCGGGATTCGTTTTGAAGACACGATTCTTCCCTTTAAATTAACGCGACACCGCGTTCACGAAACCCGCGTTAATCTCGATCGCGAATTTAACACTCCGTACTGATTGTGAAAAGAAAGCGGGACCAACGGGAGGGGAGAGACGCGTGGCGCGCAAAAATTCGCGAGCCAGCCGAAAGCGCGAGATGCTATTCTCGCCCGTCGGAATTACCGAGGGAAGCGTCTAATCGCGCGACAAAGTTATACGATTCTCAGAAGATTAATAAATTGTATCACCGGAGGCTCTCGTTTAACGCCCGCCGTAAGAATCTTCGTCAATATTTTTCTTCCTAGAATACCGCGCCGTGACAAGCCGTAAAATAATTACGGCGGACGGAGGGAGCGTACGTCTCGGGGAAAATACGAGCGGGCGCGAGCGGGCGCGGCGCGGCGCGTTACGATTCCGCTCCGTAACGAGAGGCGGAGAGGGAGGAGGGACAATCGCATTTCCAGAGCGGGCAATCTAGTCTACCGGCTAATGGAATGTAATAGAACGCTTGCCAGTCACCGCCTTGCCCTCTCGCCGTCCTTCTCGCGTCTTCTCCCCTTCCGCCCCCCCCCTCCCCGCCGCCCTCTCGCTCTCTCGCCTCCTCGCGCCTCCGACGCATCCGTAGACTTTTCTCTTTGTCCGCGCGCTTTGTTCCTGTTGCGAGAGATACGCGCGCGATCGCTCCAGAGACAGAGACAGATAAATACAGAGAGAAAGAGAGAGAGAGAGAGAGAGAGAGAGAGAGAGGGGGGGAGGGGGAGAAAGCGCGCGAGCGAGGGTCTCGTCGCTATTTTGAGAGACGCGCTCCCGCCCCCGCGTTTATTTCCGCCGCTTTTATTTCTATATATGCCCCCGTACTTGAAATTGGACAGCTGGCGCGGCAGAAAAAAATCTCGGCGCAGGCGGATCGAAGCCGCCGCCACGTGTCCTACCGTTGTCGCGAGATGTGACAACGGTAATTAAATGTGCCGATGTTGTGACCGGCTGGCTGGGCTTTGCCGACTCTCTCTAGCTAGTTTACAATATCCTTAGCCGCGGAACACAAATCTTCCCGCTGCTTCTTCGAGAAAGAGGAAATTCTTGGATTTCTTCGCCCCTCGTCCCGTCGTCACTTCGGCGTTTATTTATCGACAGTGGCGTCGCGGAGGGTTTAAAATTCGGTAAAAAAAAAAATAAAAAGACAAAAGCAGCGGTTTTAAGCGCGAATTGAAAAGAGAACGGGGCAAATGACTATCGAATGTCGCGAGCCGAAACTGAAAGCAAAAATTGTTAAGTGTGAATCAGCGACGGGCGATAAACCGCGGTGCCGCTCGAGAAATGCTGCGCTCGAATTCCCGACGTATCTTGCAACGTTATATCTCGTCCCTCACAGCTGCGAGAGGCGACAATTTAATTAGCTTGCATCTGGGCTTCGGAGAATGAAATGCAAGCGGGCGAGAGAGGCGAAATTTAATACGCGGCGCAAAAAAAAGAATCTTTCCTTCGCGACATTTTCACTTCTAAACACATTCGCGCGTATCAGCGAATCCTTTTGCGCACGTAATTAATATTAAACTCATTCCAATTCAATATTCAACTGTCGCAAAACACAGCCGGCGTCCCGCTCTTACCAAATCAGACTTTAAAGGCCGGTCTTTTCGCGAGTTTGAGATTCACGTCTCCTTAGCGAGAAACGAGAGCGAGAGAGTGAGAGAGAGAGAGAGAGAAAAAGAGCAAAAGAAGCGGCGAGCAATAAAAATTATATTTAGAAACGTTCGTTACTGCAACGCGAGTTACGTGCCGTATCGCTCGAGGTCTCGATCGTGACTAATTTACTCGAGCAACAATAATAGCGCCGACAACACGAAGGAAAATTCAAATATACACGCTTATTGCAGAAAAGGCGGACTCCTGCGCGACCTTAGACGACGCGTATTTTTATACATTAATCGAAAGGAGGATTCAAATATCTTCGGAGGTAGGTAGATCGTGGTGCGTCGTGGAGCAATATTGTATATACGGGAGAGAAATTTTCTACCGCGATTGCAATTTTCAATTTTTCCCGCTCCACTGAATCGCGTGATATACAAGTAACAGCGCCCAGCGAGCTTGAGCACGTCGTATGTTTCACGCGCAGTTAGTACGCCCCAGGAACAATGTGCACATTGTTCGTACGTGTATGCACAAACTCTGTACACATAATTTGCATGAGCCATCGCCTGCAAATCTTTACTGCGTCTCTAGAATCACGCAAGTTTCGAACAATGGCAATGGCGGAGAAGATAAACAGCCGGTAATAGGCGCATAATAGAATCCGCGTTAGCAGAATTTTGAGGCCGCGCCGCGCGTGTCAACTTGCCGGCGCGCGGCGACGCGGAGGGTTCCGCGGCGTGAAATGACACGGCCCGATTTCAATCCTCGACGTCCCTCGATCGAAACGAGAATAGTTCGCCGCGAGCGCGACGCGGCGTTTGATATCTATTAATAATCGCGCGGAAAGGATGCAATATTGAAGGCACGCCGATCCGTATTTTAAGCGAGGTGTCCGGGGAAAAATCAATCGCTAAGGTGGGACCCCGCGTCGGGGATTCGCAGAAATTTCACGCGGGGGCCGCGCTTTATCGCCGCGATATCTTTTTCGGCACGGACACGTGTGCGCGTGCCTCGAATCCCTCTCGAGCGTGGGATTCCCCGCGGTGCCGCGGGACCACCCAGGGGATAACTTTATCACGGGGTTCGCTTTATCGCGGACGGCTCCGAAGGGAACGCTCCGAGGCCGAGGCCCGCGTCCTCGCTCCGTTTTGCGATACGCTGGAAAAAAAAGAAGTTCGCTGCCGTGGCTAATCGCGATTTGCTGGAAATATTTCGCTGCCGCAACTACGCGGGATTCTTCTCCTCAGATTTACCCCTGAAAATCGTGTAATCGCGGAACAACGTGGCATTCTGAACAACTTTACGGGAGTTGAGCGAGGCTTAATTGTTGTCGCCCGGTGGTAATTAATCGCGGGGAAGTTCTTTTAAAATCCACCAAACTGGCATAAAAGTTAAGTTACACCGTCTCGACCCCTTGATCGGGTCGCTTTTCAAGTGCAATCTGGAAACGCATTTCCAAAGTACAAACCGCGATACAAAGAAAAGAATTTTTGGTACACAGGTATGTGTCCCCTTACGGAACAAAACACTCAAGACGAGTGTTTTTTGCGCAAGGATTACAAAGGGGAAAAACGTACCTAATGTTGACCGAGTAAATTAATTTTTATACCGAAGCATATTTTTATTACGCAGTAAATTCATAATGTCACATCTGGAATTGTTACGAGTGCAGATAAAGAAATAATTAAATAGATAGATAAATAGTGGGATAATAAGTCAACTTAAATACGTGTCACTTTCGTGCCTGTTTGGTCGACGTTAAAAGAACTTGCCCGTGGTTTACGAGAGTTCCTTCAAATTTTACCGTACATTCTACTAGTGAAATGCACACGGAGAGACCGATATGGTTACCACATGTCTAATTAGGGTTGGCGCAACCCCAATAAACAGTAATATTTGGGACAGCTATATCTGTGGCTGTCATATCCACATTGGTATGTTAAGTAGTGGAGACAACTATGTGCGTTTTGTGCGGCAAACTTAGTGAACGCAAGTTGCAACACAAAACGATGTAGATGCACCTACTATTTACACGGCAACATTTGCATTTTAGTTATCTTTGCCTCGGCCGGTCTTCCCGCGTACGGTAAAATTTCAAAAAGCTCTCGTACAACTCTTCGAGACGCCACGTTGTCCCGCGGTTACGCGATTTTCAGGATAAATTTCGAGGGAAAATTCCGTGGAGAAATCTCTAAAACCACAGCAAACGGTTTAAGCTGTCGCACCTAAGAGGCGCACAGTAGCGAAATGCCGGCTATCCCAACTGAATATTAGCTGTCCATATTTTGCAACTGAAGTTTAGTTGCCAAGTTTTCAGCCACGACAGCTACATTGGGTTTTTTTCCCGTGTACTACAAACGCGGACTGGAAAGAAGAAACGCCGGGAACAATGAACCTCCGGAAAGATCGCGGATTTTTACGACTGACCCTGCGAGTTTTCCTCGACGACACACAAAGACAAACGTTAACGCGGGGGGAAGCGTTACCGGGAAGCGATTCGTAACGCTCGTTGGCAACGACGATGCACCACCAGGTGCGCGGACGTTTCGGTGCGTCTGAAACGCCGGGCGATTCGGGCTCGCCTCGTACCGCAGGTAATATCGCGTAACGGGATCGATAATATCGAGGGGCTATCGCGTTACGCGGATTGCGGATGAGATACGTTCGCGCAACGGTGTCGTGGCGAGTGCGAGAAAAAGAGCGCGGACGCGAGGGAGACCGGCCCGAGTCCTCGCATGTCGAATCGAGATCTCGCGTCAAACGGCACGAGACACGGAGGAGTTGCGCTATCGTAAATGCGAATCAATCTGGTGTAACAGATACTGTAAACACGTATAGTTGCTATTACGGCGAGATAAGATCGTTAACTGTTGACACATTCCACTCTTGAACATTCATGGCCACGTCCGTTTTAATAACGCAATCTCCCGAGACTGTGTACATGTTTCTAGATTCAGCATAATATCAGGGTTACCGTCAATTGTATAATGACGAGTAATTTTTCCCTCGCTTCTACACATTTGAAAAATGATAAACTCTCGACACGCGAATGCAAAGAAAAGTGTGCCAATATACTATAAAAAAAAAAGATACGAAAAAATTACGAGCTGATCTCGCAGTCAAATTTCGAGGCAAAGATCGATTATTAAAGATTTCAGCGTATTACCGATATCGATTAACTTTCTCGAACAGTTGGACGTTGAACAACGAGTGAGGATAACGAATAAATTTCAGGCTGCTGAATCGGCCGTTCTTTTTCTCTCGGGAAGAGAAGACGACCTCGCGTCGCAACGTATGGAAATCGTCGCGAGTCATCGAATTATCTAAACCCACATTCCGAGCGGAACTCCAAACGCGTACGACCGTGTTGCAATAGTTCGCGCGTCAGTAACTATAAGACTGAATTCCAGGATATACCATTCCGGTGAGTCACTCTTCATGAATAATTGCGCCGGGTGACCGATCATGCTGGACGATAAAAACTCGCGCCGCGTACGCGTCGCTTAATCAGAATACCCTGGAATCGCTTAATTTACGACCGGCGTTATTTGCTATGCATTACGGCGACGTCTCATTACCGATCGCGAGCTGATTAACCGCCGCGACTCGCCGGCGGAATGCCGACAATTTATCATTGAAAGAAATTTCAGTGACTGACGCCAATTTATCATCGATCGCGAACGGCCGGGCGGATCGGTCTGGAAGTTAAAAAAAACAAGAGACGCGATGCTGCCTCGCGCCGTTGACTCCTCAATTGGGTGGGATCGAACGCACAAGTTGCAACTTTTATCGGCCCGACCTGTGCGTATCGCTGCGCCGCGATGAATTCCGCGTTGTAATTGTTTGTTAGAGGAAAGTCCCCTATTATGAGACAGGATTCTAATGTGAGAGGAGATTTTCAACGTCCGAATTCAATCGCGAATCTTTTTTCGCGACGATCTAACAGTGAATTTTCCGCTAAACGGATTTCACTTCGAGAGCAATGACGGTGGAGCCAATAGATGATGCTTGTTAATTTAACAGAAACCCCGCTATCTCGCCTTAGGAACTTGTCTCACAATAGGAAACCTTGCTATTTGTTATCACGCAGAGGCATTTTCTTCGCTAATTAGAAATCAAGACGGTGCGCAGCCCTTAGCTCTGTCCAATGCAAATTACATTTTATTCACGTAGTTTCCCTCTACCCGCCCTATTCGCGATACTCGGCAGACAGAAAGTAGAATCGTTAGATCATAAATATTATAAACGCTTTCAAATATCCAGTATACTTTTTAATCTCTCATTTTTCCCGCGAATATCTTGTTCCATTTTTTATTTATACTCTCATACATCGCGCGCGCGTGCGCGCACGTGTGTGTACGAAATCGCGGCAAAATATTTACCGGTCTCGTGAATCGAGCGATACCGCGGTATCCTGACATTTAACATTTAGTCGCGCCTCGTGAACGAGAAAGATCACTCGAAGATTAGCCCCGGCGAAAGTGACAGTTTTCCCGCGGGGAACGTTCCGAGAGTTCGACAAGTGTCACGATGCAGCTATCTTCTCGCGGGCGAGAAATAAAGATTCCTCGAGGAGTTAATCGGACCCGCGCGAGGAACGCCGGTCTCGTCCGCGCGGCACGCAAGGCTGGGGAGGAAACGGGCGGAGGTGGGAGAGGGAGGAGGCGCGCGCGCGAGGAGGAGATTGTTTTTCCACCGAGCGCGCATCGGCAGCTCGTCAATATGTATCACATTATTCCCGCACGCCGGTGCTGTCCCGTCTCGCGACATACGTGCGGCTCGCTCGCATCGCTATATAAAGTTGAGCCTTCGCGGGCGAGCACCGGCGCGAGCCTCCGCCGCCCCGCACGCACGCCTGCTCTCCTCTTTATCGTCGCGTCCTGTCGCGGGAGAGGCACGCAACGCTTTATGAATGCCGATATTTCCATTCCGCGCACCCGCCGCCGCTCCCGCGCAGCATCGAATTATTGACGTAAGGCGGCCTTTGGCACGCGCTCGAATAACAAACGCGATACCGAGATTCTTAGCGCGGCGGATGTGACGCGGTGGGAGCGCGTCCCGATAATGGGCGCGCGGAGCCTCGACGCCGGGCCCCCGCGGACCGATATCCTTCGTCGGAAAGTAAAGCTTCGCGCGAGATTTATTTGTGTTCTTACGCGAACCCGCGAGCTTCCGCCGAGACGTGCGCGATAACGCCAAGCGATGAATTTTTCATCGCGTCCTTCGCCCGCGAAATTAGAATTCCGTCGAACTGAGGTGCCAGCCCGATATTACAGTATCCAGAAACTTTCTGTCTTGTCGCCAATCGACGTGCTTAAAACATGTGTCGTACGACAATTATGTGACAAGCAACAATTTTTCAAGCATGCTAATTGCTTCCAGGACAGCCAAGTTCTCGAGTATTTAGAAATTATCTATCTTGTTGTCAATCGACATAATTGTCGTGCGACGCACTTTTTAAGCACGTCGATTGGCAACGAGATAGAAAATTTCTGGACACTCGAGAACTTGACTGTTTTGGAACCGATCAATGTGCTTGACAAAATTTTTCGTACAAGTGTAACGCCAGTCTAAGGTATCTATCTGCAAGTTTTTGAACCGCGAATCTCCGAAAGTGCGTTCTCCGTTATCGCTTTTCTGTCACAGTCCGTAAAAGCGCGCGCATCTCCCGCGTGTTTGTTACGGAAAAATTATTTAGACAAGGGACGTCGTAACGCACGCAACAAATGCGCTTGTTATCCTCGCGCTCGTGTGTGTATGTGTGTGTGTATCGTTCGCTGATTAACACATTGATTCTCATTGCCGCGTGTTTGCATCGCGATTAAATCAACAATGGACGCTTACAACTAGCATTAAACAGCTCTTGTTTGCCTCGCGTGAGACTTGGCAGCTTCGTCGGGTAAACAAAAATAATTTTCTCTGTCTGCTAAAATACATTTCGACTTAAAATCGTCTCGCTGAGTGTCGTATGTATTTCGTATATATTTATACTACAACTTATTTCTACAACTTATCACCCTCGTGTCCAAGTGACGGCTCACACTGCCCCTGTTATTCTTTCACTATTTTAGCTATTCACGTCAATTTTAACTTTATCTTCGCACATATTTAATTGTATCAGCGAAATTACATAACTCGTATCAGTTATCATATCAGTTAATGACAGCTGACCTTTTACAAAACTTCGACAGACAATTTGAACTCACGAATCTGAAATGTCAGCGAAAATGAAAAAAAAGGGGGGAAGAAGACACGCACACACACGAAGTTATTTTCATTGTCAGTGTGTCGATACGAGAATTCTTACGCGAAAATATTCTACCGATTAATACTCGCACTCGCCGTAGACCGCGATAGCGCGATTCTTTAATCTCGCGATTCGGTCAAGTTCAGTTTTAACAGACCGCGCATGTTATAAGCAACATATTCGAGTCGCGACACGATGATAAGGGATGTATATAATTAGACGCGTTAATTACAATTTGATTCGCAATAAGGACGCTCGCGATCCAGTCGTAAATTACACCGGAATCGCAGACGCGCTCGGGAAATTGTGAAAAGGAATCGCGAGGAAAGATTACTTCAAACAAATATTAATCTGCAAACGGCGAGCAAATTCGACACTGATGTACGAGAAGATTCGCGCCGATTCCTTCGGCAGGAAAAACGGAGGATGCCAGACGATTATACCCTCCGGCGGGAAATTAATTTCGTACCTTGTTTTAACACGGTTTTAATTAACGCGCGATGTTTACAATTAGCAGCGAAGGTGCGTAATGGAAGACCGAGCTGTCCGTTGCTTTCACCTTTTTCGCAAAGAGCGGAAGGCGAGCGCCCACAATTCTCCGGTAGATACATACCGTAACAATTGCGTCAAAATTACGAAATACCGCAAACGTCCCTACGTCCCCGCCCTTTTCGCCTCCGCGAGCATCGCCCGACGTGATCGCCGGGACGCGCGCGATCGCTCCAATTCCGCCGCGCGAAATTTTATTTACAAACTTTCATCCGCCTGCTGGATCGTATCGGATTAGCGAGGTATGCGCGTACCTAATGACGCGTGTGCAACAACGCGCGCGCGCGCGTGCCGCGGTGCACGTGCACTCGCGGGTACGCGGCTACTTGGCGGGCGAGCGAGCGAGCGGCAGGTGAGGAAAATATGCACCTACTTTACGGTTGAGGCAGGTCGCGGTCTTTAAATCGCCGGAAACGTACGCGCGGCCTAGAGGAGGAGAGGCACGAGCGGAGGCAGCTCTCCAGCCGCGTGTTCCTGGCCTCCCTCCCACTTCCTCGTCCTCGCTTGACATTGTATTTTCGCGCTTGCCTTTCGAAAGCCTCTCTCGGTGAGGCGGCCGCGACCGGTGGCCCGATAATCGCGATCGACGCCGTTACCCGACTCCGCGCGCACCTTAAAACAGGTTGCGGCAACGGCGCAGTTGGAACGCATATCGCCCGCGTGTATCTGTGCGTTTTCTTTTCCGTTTTTTTTGTTTCTTATCTCGACAGTGAGAGGGAAGAGGGGAGACGGCGGGTCCGCTTCTCCCTGCCCAGCTTGTCAAGTGTTCCTTTAGCCCGAGCTGTTTTCTGGGATCGCGAATGCAAATGTCGATGTTTTATTTTTCGATATAGAAATCTCCGCGACTCTTTTCCTCCGTTAACGAGATGCGCAAAGTTTGCCACGCTGACTTTTTCGTGGGCGAAATGGCGACAGGGCGGTATTCGCACGGAGAGAAAAAGGTAGCCGCCGTGGCCGAAAACTGCACGCGGCAACTACTAAATTTCAGTTGTAAAACGTAAAACGTACGGCAACATTTCAGAAAATATCACGTCTAGTTCTTCGAAATGCCACGTTGTCCCAGGATTACATGGTTTTCCGGGTACGTTTTGAGAGGAAAATTTCTCCGTGTATGAGGCGCGACAGCAAGCCATGATAAGTTTATCCTGAGATAAGCATGACATGTTCAACTGGCTACGGAGTATCTGAAGATAATCCTAGAACGATCTTAAATACAAGATCTGACTACACTGAAAAAAAGAAATTCGCTACTGTGGCTAATCATGGTTTGCTGCCGCGCCTGATACACGGCCACGAATTTTTTTTCAGTGTGGTCAGATCTTGCATTTAAGATCGTTCTAGGATTATCTGTAGATTCTCCGTAGCCAGTTGAATATTCCATGCTTATCCTAAGATAAACCTAAGATAAACTCAAGACGGTCTCAAGTAAAAGATCCGACGAATACGGTCATAGATATGGAGGCCATTGCGACTTCTAACACGTGTTATACGTATCGGTAATGCATCTCGGATCAAATATTCATTAATAGCGTGTAGCTGAACGATAACGTTCCGTCTGTTGGTCCGCATCGGCCGGCGCGCTCGTAATCGAGAGTAGACAACGAACAAATCCGGGACATGTACACCGGGACAAATATCCGGGCCTATCTAATCGGATAATTAAATTATTACCAACAAACGGATATATTCGATTGAATTGCACGTCCGATGAAAAATGTAATCGGTTTTTCGATTAATATTCGCCGGTAACTGCACAATTTCATTGGCTAAATTTCGCCGAATGTGTCCAGAATTTAATTGGAAAGCGTAATAAGAAAAAACCAAGCCGATGGTTAATTTTCCATCGGAAACGCCACTTGATCGATTTAGCCGGTGGAAATTTTGCTCAGCGTAAATATACGCCGAGGAATATAGCAGCGGAGGGTACGTTCTCCGATTAGCGCTAATCCATCGTCTCGTATAAACGTCGCGATCGCGAGATCGTAAACGGATCGTGGAACGGCTTATTCACTCGATATCTCGCGGTCTTTCATCCGCGGCGATAAACCGCGGCGCCTTCGGCCCCTTCGCGGAGGATCATTATTTCCACGTAACGTAAAATCCATAACGTTCTTGCCCGCCACTCGCGTGCATCATCTTCCCCCGAGAGATACGGACGGCCGTTCCATAACGGTTTAAAGCGTTCGGCTCGCGGCACGTCGGCGGGAGAGCGGCGTCGCGTTCGTAGGAACACGGTGGGAAAAATAACGTCGGCGGCTTCTTCCAACTTAACCGGGAGCACTTTGTTCTTTTTTTTCTCCCGGTAGAGAATGCTGTTTAAATCCTATGACTCAGCTAATTTCATGGCTCGTTAAGTTGCGAGCGACCCGGCCCGAGTGCCATAACTCGGTCGGTGTTGATTATGTCCTTTACAGTACCCTTCCGAAGGAATTCACGAGCATTGTGCGGTCATTTATAATTGCGGGCAGATGAGTAGCGTCGGCCATGCGCGCCGCGTCTCCGATCGACCGCCGCGGGTCTCGCGGAAACGATCGAATCTGCGCCGGAAGTAAAGAGAAATCAAAATCGATTCGCCTTTCAGCGAACAATAATAATTAATAATAATAATTACGACAAAAATTGTAACAATATTGTGACGACAATAAAATTACATTCGGCAACTTTCAAAAAAGAGTTTCGGTTTAACGGGTCGCTTTTTAATTATTTCGTTTTACACGGAAACGAACAAACGGACGACTTAATTGGAGCTGTCGCGATCCGCTAAATGTTTACGCACAACCGGGACGTGCGTGTTGGAGTCGTTTAAAAAATTTCCCCCCCGAGCGCGAACCACGATTATCCACGCCTATGCAGTGACCGAAGGTCAAAGATGCGTGCAGCTGTACCGAGCACAGCGGCTACGAGAGCCATCTCTTACGCCGCCCCGCCCTTTCCTTCCTCGCCTTTCTCCTCTTCGATAAGCCGGGATGAACCAGGCCGGCGGAAATCTCGGCGCGTAGTTTTCTTGAATTCTCGATGGTATACAGGGTGCTCGGAAATCACGCGGCTTTCTCGGTCAATTAATAAAATTTTCGATACCTCGGGGCGCATTCCTCTCGTCGCAAAGCTGTGAGAGCCGTTGAAACAATCTCGTGGCAAGCCGAAAGGAGAAACCCGCACGGAGCGAAATTGACGAGTATACAGGGTGTCCCAGGAGGAAACGTCAATACTCTGGGAGGTGATAGTGTCGGTGAGTTTAAGCAAAAATGTTCATACGAACATGTGTCCCATTCCCCACCGTTTCCGAGATAGAGCTATTCGAATGTGCAGTTGCGAAATTACTGACAAGAAATACTACGTACCATCTCTAATATTTATTGTCCAAGTGATGCATTTTTACAGATCGTAAATTTTCGAAAATTCCACCGTTAACAACGATGCATTTTTCAACTCTTGCGTGAACGTGGCGTGTCGCTCGTTCGACGTTTGTGAATACGCGAGGCATTTTGAACATTTCTACAATGTTATCGGCACAACGGTCAACAGACGTATAAGAGTAAATTCCCGCAGACGTTTATGAGGTTGGACGACGGGTGAAGTGTACGGGAAACAAGTATACGAGACATTCACGTAGCTCTATCTCGGAAACAGTGAGGAATGGGACATATATTCATATCAACATTTTTGCTTAAAATCACCGATACTATCACCTCCCAGGATATTGACCTTTCTTCCTGGGACACCGTGTATCCGCTACCTTATGAATCGATGATAACACTTGTTACAATTCTGTAGTAACCGTCATAACTATCAGAGGAAAGTCCCCTGTTCTGAGACCAGGCTCTCACTATGAGATAGCGGAGTTTCTGCTAAATTAATTGGCATCGTCTGCTGGTTCCACGACGAATTTATTGCTCTTGGTGCGAACTCTCTGTTTAGCGGAAAATTAATTGTCAGATCGTGTAATCGTTACAAAAAGAAAAGATTGAATTTGGACGGCGAAAAGCTGCTGTCTCATAATAGAGGACTTTCCTCTATCGCGTAAATTACACGAAAGACCTTAACGACACGTTCCGCGAGGTAAGGATCCTACGCGGCGCACCAGAGATCCGCAGAAACGCGCTTATTCCGGTCTCTCGTTACGATCTCGCGTGAGAGACGTAAGAGCCGCTACATCTCCGCGCGACGGACGCGTCCCATGCCTCTGCCAGGCGACGCCGGCGGTGGGAAACCCGTGACAGACGCGGGTGCGAAACACGTGTGAACACTCCGAGAGGATTAACTGGCGGATGCCGCACTTAATAATTTGCAATTGTTTCTACATCGTACCGGCATTAGAGCCGGTAAACGTTCCGCGCGCTCAGACGGAAAATTATTTTCTTCTTACGCGCCGATCGCGCGAAATCGTTGCAGCGCGGCCAGCCTCATTTCCATTCGCCGTCGCTTTTGTATCGTTTTAAGTGCCTTTCTAAATTACTCTCCCCTGACAAGTGGGATTTCGATGCCGGCAGGCTCGCGCCCGCCGTAAGGATACGCGTACGCTTGACGTAATCGGACGTTCTCGCAGCGCTGGCTATCGAGGGCGCAAGATCCTCCGCGGAATCCCGGGCGCGGTATACGCGGCGGCCTGATATCTGGGCCCCATTTCTTCAAATGCCCATTCACGCCGGTCGTCGGCCCGAGGCCGATATCAGGAACGCGGAAGCACAGGAATTCGCGCGCGATTTCATTGATTAGCGCTGCTTAACGGAGCCGGGAAAAAGCGGACAAAGCCGCATTCCTCGAACGACAGTAACACACATTTTAGCGCCGCCTCCCCCCCGGACGAAAGTCTCGAACACGTTTCGCTTTTCTCCTCGCACAATGACCATTCAATGACGGCACGACGGGAGAAACGCGCGCGCGCGCGCTTCTCCGTGACACATTGTCTCGCTCGGGAGCGAAGAAACGAAAAGTTTCGACCCGCTGCGTGTCCCAAGAAATCTCCCCCCCCCCCCCCCCGATAATCTCTCTCGACTCTTCGATTAGTAATCTTTTGAAAACGATAGGTACGAGGGATACCCTCGGCGCGAGATTACACGGTCCTTTTTTCGGGGAAAGTTAAGGGGACGCTGGAGTGATGGCAAATAACTGACATGTAGTGCGACACAGCTGTCTTTGAATTGGCCTTACAGATTAAGAAATCCTTTCATACACCCAAAGTATGTACAAAAGTGCATTGCAGGCTGGTCAGTTTAAGACTAAAGACGAACGCAAATTGTAAAATATTTCTTGGTGTTGCACGTAGAGCTGCCAGTTGAAAGAAGCTTTCGCTTGTATACAAACTGTACAACCTATTTGCGCAAATGGAAAGCAGCCTGCAATTCGGATTAGATCAAGGAATAAAACTGGGCCTAGTGGCACTTGACCGCATGCCATACGCCGACTAGATGATGTAAAATGCACTTGAAAAGGGCCTAAACGTCGTGTTACAAGAAGGAAATTTTCCTGTAGCCAGTTGTGTCGGATTATTCAACCCAATTGCTAAGCTTAAAAGTCTAATAAAATAGAGATTACCGAAGAACTTAATTTTATGGAAAAACGCATATCTAACACAATGTGTTAGACAAGGATAGATATCTCATGAACATCTCTGTTCTCTTCTCTTCTATGTGTATGTGTATATATGTGTGTCTTCGACGTATCTTTACGTTCTGAGCTGAATGACAATATAGGACATAAAATTATCGACGATTTCAAAGTTCAGCCGTCAGTCCAGGATCCGAATAAGTGCGAAACTGGGATAATAAAAAGACCGTCGTCCCCTTCGGAGACGAGAGAGGATCTCCGGATATAGGACGGGCCTCCCGCTATCGCCAGGTCGCCAGGAATGGTGCCGGCCGGAGTTCCAGTTACGAGGTATCGATGCGAGACGGAATCGCAGAAACGATCGGCGACGCGGTAAGGTATTTCTTCGAAAAACGCCGAGCCCGTTAGGACGCGCGATAACCGTTAGCGTGCCCGAAATTGGCCGGCTCGACCAATTGATCGTCGACCGTTCCATCCGTTATTTGTGGCTATCTGATGATTAGTTCAATAGGGACTTCCTCCGTATTACCTGTGACCTCTTTTTCCGCCAGTTCTACCGTCTCGCGATCGGAACGGCGCGTTCATTGGGAAAGTACGGCGCGAGTGATATCTCGATAGGACAAAGACAAGCTGCCACTTGGCCGCGCCGCGCGCGGCCACTGCCTTCTGGCTAAACTGATCCGGGAGATAATTAACCGGCGCGGAGAATTATTGGACGATAAACGCGCGTTCGAACGAAACTACCCGTGGAAAAAGAGTTTACTCGGCGTACCTGCCGATCGTACACCCTCAGAAAGGATTTCTGTTACCGAGACAAAAGATATTCTCGACGCAATTATATTTCTCGTAACCTCATTTGGTATAAAAATGAGACAGTATCAAAATAAAATGAACAATTCTTATTCTCCTCTGTCGAATTGACTTACTATATCGAGACAGGAGTAACTTTATATATTCTTGCGTTTAGAATAAGTTTTCCCTCCGTCTTACAACGCACGAAGTTGGCACCGCGATATTCGGCAAAAGACGATACTATCATTTTATTCTAGAATTGTTCATTTAAGATTAAAATATTCCTTTCTCCATAATAAATATGATTGGCGCTGTATCGATCCTATTTTATGATACATTAAGCGTAATGGTATTGGATCCGGAAATGTTTTTTGTGGGCGTACGCGGAGAAAGTTTTCTTGGAAAATTTACCTAGTGGGACAACGTAGCACTTCGTGAGAATTGTTTGAAATTTTACCATACACTTTACTACTTAAAAATACTAAACAAACAGTAAAATGTATAGTAAAATTTTCAAAAAACTCAAAGTTACATGATTTTCAGGATAAGTTTCAAGAGAGAATTCTCTCCGGGTGGATATTAAAAGTCGCGCGAAAATATTAAGTCCTCGATAACGAGACGTGTGGGTCTTACTTCTTTTTTTTTTTAAAGCGAGCGATTAAAAGTTAAGAGGCGAGCTTCGGAAAAGCTGCAAGGAGATAACAGGACTGCGCCGCGAGTAAACTTTTGCCGGGAAGAAACGAGGCGTTTCGCTTTCGAATCGAAGATACCGCACGGAAAATAACGGGGCTCCGAAGAAATGTAATCTAATTGGCTTTTCTCGAACGGGAGACGCAACGACTAATTACACCGCCGTGTAATTATCCCCGTTCTCATTACGTTAAAATGAATAATAGCGTCTAACATCGGCGCAAACTCTATATATAGCGGGCCGTAAATAATCCCGCGCGACTGATACGTCTCGCACAAAGTCGGAAGTGTCAATGATAATAGCTATTAAACCCGCTCGTTCAACGAATCCTTTGTTCGGATTAGATACGACGCGGTATCTCGAAATAAAACGCCCATTGATGGAATCGCTGTGTTTTTCACCCTGGAAATCGATCTCTGATGTAACCCGATATTGGTGT
>NW_011967243.1:3554194-3558497 GCF_000949405.1 Vollenhovia emeryi | reverse complement strand
ACACCCGATATTGCCGTCGACGGAGTTAGATTAGATTAAGGACATTTCTTCGAGGCTCGGCTCCAAACGCGTGAAAAACTTAGGCAGTAAGGCCGGTATTCATAGTCGATTCTTATTTCAAAATCATCTTAAGTGTTGCCTTAAGAGGCTAATACGGCTCTGTGATTGGTTAAAAAGACATTAAATTAAGAGTATAGTTAAGATGATCTTAAATATAAGAACGGACTATGAATACCGGCCTAAGGCTGGTGTTTTTGTCGGACAAATTTTTCAAGCGTGTTGATTAGCTGCAGGACGGTAAAGTTGTCGAGTATCCGGAAATTTTCTATCCTGCGGCCAATCAACGTACCCAAAAAAATATGTCCTACACGGAGAGAATTTTCCCTTAAAATTTATCCTGAAAGTCATGCGATCATGGGACAGCATGACATTTGAAAGAAACCTTACGAGTTGTTAAAAATTTTACCATACACTTTACTAATAAAAGGTCAAGAGGCTCTCATAAAATGTTTCAAAATGCCGCGTTGTCCCACGATTATATAATTTTCCGGATAAATTAAAAAGAAATTCCCTCCGTGTGCGACAAATGTAAGGACGTGAGGGAAGTGAGCGGCCATTTTGAAACTTGAGCGACTCTGAAAAATTTTCCGATTGCTCGGAATTCTCGAGCCTCCAGTCTCGCTGGCCAAGTTCTTTCGCGCGTTTGGGCCTTGAAATTTCGCCGAGGAAGACGCTCGCGAGGGGAAGCATTTCTCTCTTTAGCGCACGCGAACGCGGCCAAACGCCTCGCCGCTCCCTTCCGCAGGAATGGCGTTATGCTCAACAGATGTCGGGGTAACGACTCGAAGGGGTAGGCAAGAGCGACAATGTAGAGGGAAGACAAATGTGTCACGAGGGTCGATAACCAGGCTAGAGATCACCGGCGCGGAATTCTGCGCCGAGTTATAACCGCGGAAAATTTATGCTCGCGCGATACGTGAACGGTTAAGCGAACGGCGCACGATACTATTTTGCCTACTGGATCTCTCGCGAGAGCCAGAGGGACGCCGGAGATTTTGGATCAAGTGGCTCGAGGCTAAATCCCGATTGGCTCCTCGCGAGCAATCCAGTAGACAAAATAGTATCGCTGGCTTTACATGCAAATTCTCGACCCCCCGCGTCATTCCGGATAAATGACAAATACTACTAGACTGCTACCTTCGATATGTTATTTTATTTTCGAAAATACGTAATGTCCTATCTAATATCGTTTCCTTCCCGTTCAAGAAAATTATTCTTGAGTAATAAGCGTATATTTGATCGTTTGAATTGTATAAAATTGCTTCAATCAAGTAAGTTTTTCTTCCTTTAACGCGATAAACTCACATTTCCAGATTTTCACGTTGAAACCAAACATATTTTCGAAGAAGCGTATTCTCTTGCCTCGCTTTTCAGCCCGCAGGTAGCAGTCTAGTGGTACCTAGAAGTCTGCAAGATAGATACATTTTTTTCTCAACGCGCGAAGAGAAACGTAGCGAAGTGTAGCGGAATATCTGTTTGGAAAAATGTTCAATCTCCGCCTCTCTCTCGTCACTTCGATCTCGCCGCGTTCCGGATAAGACACGCTCGAACGAGGCTCTAATTCGGAAGGATTAATCGCGGGGATATAATTTGTACAGCCGGGAGAGAAGGTAAAACCGTAAAAAAAAAAACGACAGTCATAATTTTCCGCCGGGGAAAACTCCTCTCCGCCGATCGTCGCCGCGGGAGCCTGCGCTCGAGAGGGAGCGCAGAGAGACGCTCGCGATGTACCCGCGCGAGATCGGCGCTCGTAGCCTGCTTGCTCAATATCGCGCGAAGAGAAAATTCGTTTCGCGTAGTCGCCGGCGGTTTCGTACGCGCCACCACCAGGCCTGGTTTCTATCTCTCCGGCGTAGGAACGCCGTAGTTTCGAATCTCGCTTATCTCCCGCGCGTATGTGTTACGGCCCCGGGCCCGGCGCGGGTAAATGAAAATGTGAGAAGCGCCCGTTAACCCGCCGCTCCTAGGCCGACGCGGCGGCACGCAGCGGCAGCAGCCGACAATGAGGATACAAAGGCGAGCCGACGAGCGAATTCTCAATTGGCCATTATGCCGATCATTAGCCATGATTTTCGCTCACAATATCGCCCTAATGAACCGCGATAATTAGGCGTGCGGGGAGCGCGCTATCTCGAGCTGGGAAGAATTTCAACTTTCGCGCGAGAAAGTCGCCCGACGACGACCGCGGCAGACAATTGATTTTCGCGACGATCGATCCGGAAGGGGAAGATATGTCCCGTCGATCTTCGGAGTCCGCGAAACGATCCGCACAGTGGTCCAGCTGCCACCGTAGCCGTTCAAGTCGGATCCTTCGGTGCGGGTCGAATTTAATTACCGCTTCCACCGGTGAGCAGTCACGTTTCTCTCGTCGATTTGCAGCGAATTCGCGGCTGCTTGTGCGCTAAGACCTGTTTCCAGTCAATTCTTGTATTTAACTTTGTTTTAAATACACGTTCAAAGAGTGTTTAGCCCCCAAAAACATGATCCATACAGTTGTACAAATCATTTTACCGGCTAAGAAATATTTCAACGGATATTTAACATGATCTTTAAACACGAGAATTGACTGTAAAGAAGCCTCAGTGCGCGCTGGCGCGAGCAACCGAATTCGCTATTAAATTTGATTTTACGCCGCACTAGGATCGGATTGAAGGCTTCGTTGGAAACTGGACCAGCGGGTGCCAATCGACGTTTCTCGGGAACCGAAACGAGCGCGGCCGTTAACGATTCCGGCGGAATAGACGGAGAACTTTCGTCCGAGATCGTTTCCTCACCTCGGCCCGCGGAAGCGGGGAGATGCCCCGCTTTCTATGTCAATAAAATCGCCCGGCGGAAAGAAACGGCCGATCGCTCGCGGTCTCGCGGAACGGGCGTCGCTCCGGAATTCCCGCGAATCGGCCGATCTTCCCCGCCCGATCGAACCCGGGGATCTAAACTCGCCTCTATTTTTACGAGGGGGATCGCGGACGCGCGGAGCGGCGGCGCAGGCTGGATACAGAGATCAATTAAATCCAATGCCAGCTCGCGGCGCGCGCTCTCCTCTCTCGCGGAGTGGAAACACGCCTCGCGATTAACAGCGTCTCGAGATTCTTTCGAGCGTGGTTGAAACCCGACACCGCGAGAAGCGTAACAAGTGAACATTCGCGCGAGCGCCCGACGAGCGTTTTTGCGTCTTCCCGACGCTTTCGACGCGGAGACCGCGCGCGCAAAAGATCGTCCTTTCCACTCGCGCTTCCGTATTTTTGTCGCAAGGGTGCCATCACATGTTTGTCGTACGACAGTGGCCAAGGGACAGAAAATTTCTACATACTCGAGGACTTTTCCATCCCGCGACTGATTGACTTTTGAATAATTAGTCAAATGTAAACTGAAGCCTGATCCACAACGCTTTCCCGTCCAGGAACATTCTATTTTGTAGCCAATAAACACGTTTGAAACAATTGTGCAAGTCGATACATCGTCGACAAATTCTTGCAGCATTTTGTTCCGCTTACATAAACCAAAATGTTTCTAGACGCGAAGCATACATTGTAGATCAGACTCGCGACGAATTTTTCAAGCGCGTCGATTGGTCGCGGGATAGAAAATTTCTAGATCACGAGGACTTTTCCATCTCGCGACTAATCGGCACTGTTTTAGTCAAATGTAAACTGATGCCTGATCCACAACGCTCTCGCGTCCAGGAACATTTTATTTCGTAGCCAATAAACACATTTAAAACAATTGTGCAAGCATTTTGCTTCGCTCACGTAAAACCGAGGGGGAAACCGCTGAGGGCATTGTGGTGTACAGATTTGCGGCATTACCGGGCATTACTAGGGCATTTTTGGGGCATTACGTCTTGCTGAGGCATTATAAAGATAAAATAAGATACAATAAGATAAAATAAGATAAAACAAGATAAGTAAGATAAAAGAAGATAATAAGATGAAGTAATGCCCACTGGGCATTAGTGGGCATTGGTGCACTGAAAAAAATTTCTGGTTGAATATGGACGAATCAGATAATTCCTTTAGGATTTACCAGAATTCCTTTAGGATTTACCAGAATTTCTGTAGGATTACAGGAATTCTGGTAAATCCTAAAGGAATTATCTGATTCGTCCATATTCAACCAGAATTTTTTTTCAGTGTGTACAAGATTTTGGTCAGCGGTTTCCCCCTCGCGTAAAACAGAATGTTTCTAGACGCAAAGAGTATCGTGGCAGATCAGGCTCTCGTGTGACCAAGTTTCCAAGCGCGTT
>NW_011967243.1:3523018-3553758 GCF_000949405.1 Vollenhovia emeryi | reverse complement strand
GAATGGCCGCAGGCCAGAAAAGTCATGAGTCATCTAGGACTTTTCCGGGACCAATCGAACGCGCTCGAAAATTTGTCGGGTCGCAGGACAGAAAAGCCCTCGAGTATCCAAAACTTGTCCATCCTGCGACCAATCGCCGCGCTTGAAAAATGTCTAGTCCCGACGAACGTAACATCAGTCTTGCACCTTCGTTTTGGCTTCGACCGTACGATCGCTGCGACAGATCGTAACTGACGCGAGGTTTACTGGCACTTCCGGGGACGGTCCGTCGATTCAAAAGATTTTCAATCGCACCCCCCGCGGGGACGAACTTATCGAAGCTAAATTCCCCGCCTTTCGCCGGGTCTACGCCTAGGCCGAGGGCACCGCTCCGAAAGTTGACAGCGGCCGCCATTTTGAAGCGATCCACGCGAAGGCCGTCTTTATGCGTGCACTTTTATCGCGCGGCGCGGCGGGATAATTGCGCCCCGCGATCACCCCGGCCGGAAAGAACGCGCGACGATCCGCGGAGACCGAGATCGTCAGGAGGGCGTTGCGGAATATGCAAACGGGCTGAAACCTTTCGCGGCGGCGTCGTCTCGAGTAAATTTCGAGCGCGGCCGCGGCCTCCGGCTCGATTCGCGCAGAGCTGGACGCTCGCGGACGCGCGAGTGTAAACAGGCGGTCGCGTCCTCACCCCGGCGGAGCCTTTCCGTGCGAAAACGCGTCACGCCTCGTCCGTCGCGTCTCGGGGGCACCAGACGACAAGTAAATCACCCCCGGGTCGCGTCGACGCGCCGCGACCGGCCGACGTTGCCAGCCGCGCGGATTAAATCGCGACGCCATGTCGGCCGATCGCGACGACGCTCGAGAACGGGGGATTTAAATCGCTGTCTCGATCGTTCGGAACGCGGGCGGCGCGGCGCGCCGCGGGGACGGCGCGCGCGCGCGCGAGAGGGTGACTCCGCTCGCTCTGATCGCGGGACTGGAAGCGATATCCAAGACAGACCCCGATCGCCGGATCGCGAGTCCGTAGGCTCGCCAACTCCCTTCCGTTCTCCTCCTTCCGGCGAAAAGACACAGCGCGCGCGATCCCGCACGGCGTTGCATCCCGAAAATGCCTCGACTGCGCGCGCGGTGTAGAGGGAGAAAGAGAGAAGCGCACCGGCGCTCGCTCGGCGCGAGTAGGATAAGGGCAATCGATCCTCCCTCACAAGCGGGCACGCAGGGCGGACGACCGAACGGGCACGCACGCACGCACGCACGCGAGGAAAACGCGAGGGGAGCGATTCGGCCGTCGCAAAGTCCAGGGGGGGTGAGAGAGAAAGGGGGACGAGGTATGCCTCGCTACGGCGACACTCACCTCGTACTTGATGCCGTTCAACCGCAACCACGTCTCCACCTTGAGCCCGTACGGGGACAAGGACGGCAGCAGCGGCGTCCGCGGGAACTGATACAGATAAACAACGTCCTTCTCGTAGTCGGGGTGGTGCACGGTGTTGGCCTTCGCCGGCGCCGCGGCCGCGCCGCCGGCCGCCGCGGCGGCGGCGGCGTCGTCGTCCTTCTTGCCGGCCGACTCGTCCTTCTTCGCCGCCGCGTCCTTCTCCTCCTGCTTGTTGTCCGGCGGCGCGTCGTCCTTAAGCGCCTCCTTCATCTCCTTCACGTCCTTGATCTCCTTGCTCTCGGGCCCGTTGTTCTCCGTCTCGGTTGCCATCGTCATTTTTTCGCCTGGCGCGTCTCTCTTTCTCTCTCTCGATTCCTCGTCCACTCGACTCTCTCTCTCTCTCTCTCTCTTTCTCTTTCGGTCCTCCTCTACGTCGGTCCCGCTTTGCCGTCCGGGCCGCCGGCGCTGGTCCGCTCCTGTCTCGAAGCTCGTGTCCCCCAAAGTCCGCGAAAGCCGCCTGCGCTCGCTCGATCCTGTCTCGCGCGTGCAACACTCCGGAGTCTCTCTCTCGAGCCTATCTCGACGGTAGCGCGCACCACACAAACCGTACCGTACGCCGTAGCACTCGGTCGCCTCCTTCCGCTCGCCGGCCGGTTCGGGTCCTTCCTTTCTCGCGCCGCCGCCGCTCGGCCCGCTCCCCCCTTCCGGCGCGCCTCCCGCGCCGTGCGCGCGACGCCCGCGCGCATGCGCAAGCGCCACACCCCGCCGTGGTCGACATATTTAATTGGTCGGCCACCCCTGCCCGTGCGCGCGCGACAGAGAAGGATGAAGGGAGGGAGAGAGCGCGCGTACGCTCTTCCCTTCCCCGCCATACCGCCGGCCCTACGACGCCGTGCCGGAGAACTCCAGGAAAGTCGCGGCAACGCCGCCGACGTCGCCGCTGCGGCGGCGGCGGCGGCGGTGGCGGCTAGCGATGGCTTCGAGCTGGGCCGAAGGGCCATCGATAACTTCCGCTTAGAAGGGACGGGGGGGCGCGCGCAGGGCTGTTTCCGAAGGGACCTGCGCCTGACGAGAAGAGCGTCGGGGCGAAATAAAGAATTTCAACTCGACTGTACCGCGGCGCGACGCGGCAGCGTCGATGCTTAGCGTCGCCGCCTCGGCGACTTCAATTTTCTCGCGACTCTCGGGAGATTGTGATAAATGCCCGTATCTTTATCGCCCGAAATGGCCCACGAAACTTCTGGCTTCTGGCAGACAAAACGGCGAGTTTCTCTCCGTTTCACGCGCGCGATATTACACTTGTGGTGCGACAAGATTTTGTAAGCGCGCCGATTGGCCACGAGCTAGAAACTTTCTGGATACTCGACAGCTTTCCTATCCTGCAGCCAATCGACACGCTCGGAAAGTTTGTCGCGCGACCAATGAAACACCAGCCTAATCCTTTCCGATCGCAGGGACACACGGATCGACCGATCTCCTTCGCGAGGGGTATCTCAATTTTATACAATTTCCGGTTTTTCTGCGCGAAACCGAGATACGATCTTGCTAAAGAGACGAAATGCCACGCCTGCAAAATTTAAACGCGACCCAGCGACGCGGCGCGCATTCTGTCTGAAGAAAAAAAACATATCTAAAGTGTGTACTTTAGGACACGGTCAAAAGAATTGACAAAAGGGTTAAAGGGCGGCTACGACTGTGGCCCTCGGCTCCCTAACGACGCCCCTAGGTCCGCTGGTTGTATCGATCGGGCGCGGAGGATCGTCGGCCGAGCCGAAAATCGGATCGGTCCCATCGCTCGCGCGTCCCGGGCCGCGCCGCGCCGATGCAACGCGTGCGCACCGCGTCGGCGCATTCGCGCGGAAACGCGGCAACGCCGCGCGCGTCGAGCGCGGCGCAACAACGAACCCCTTTTCACGGGTTACTTTTTTACACACTCTCTCTCTCTCTCTCTCTCTCTCTCTCTGTCTCTCCGGCCGATGTACTCTATTTGGAAAACTACTTGCCGGAACTTGCGCCGTCCGCGGGGCGCAAGCTCGGCTCGGTCCGGACTGCGTCCTGCGCTCTCGCCTCTCTCGCGCTCTCCTCATTCTTCTTCTTCTTCCTCTCTCGCCGTCGTTCGCCCAGCTGGAGTGTCGCTTCGAGATTGTCGAACCTAAAGAAGATCGAAATCGCACCCTCGTGCGCGCCGCTTCACCTCGGAATTATCGATAGACCGGGACGGCGGTGGACGCGCGCGCGCGAGCGCGCGCTCGCGATCGATAGGTGCGCGACACCCTTCCGGTGGGACCCGCTTAAACCCTTCGCGGTCTCGCGTCGCCGTGGCTCCTGGCGTGCCGCGCGACGACGAGGCCAAAGCCCTCCCTCCTCCCCCGCCATCCCTCGGCGAAAATTCTGCGCGTATCCCGTTTTCTTCCCCCGGTATTTGCGTATCCTCGGCGCGTACCGGAAAACAGTGTAACTCGCGTGGGAAGCGCGCGTCGCTCTTTACCGAAACGTCGGGCGGAGGGAGGGGGGGGGGAGAGGATCGAGTACCGAGGGTTAACGACCGTGAAAACGGCGGAGGAAAGCGGGCGATCGCGAATTTATTTTTCACGCGCGATCGTTTCGGCAGAGGGGGGGGGGCAGGGAGGTCCGGCGATCGGCGTCCGTCGCGGACGCGCGTGAGGGGCAGGGGGAGGAGGTGATCGATACGAGTGACGATTCGGGGTAACTGTGACTTCGGGTAATTAACCGGTTGCCTATGGGCGACGTTATATCGAGCCGCGCACAATCGAGCCATTGTTGCGGCCAGATGCGGAATATTATCGAGGGGAATGGGGCAGGAGGAAAAGAGGAGGGGGGGGAGGAGGAGGGCTCGAACGGATTTCCTCGAGTGACGAAAATTCCCGGATAAAATTCGCGCGACCGCGGGGGCAGAGACCCCGGGTTAAAGAGACGATGCCGCTTTAAACCGCGACTTCCGGCGGCGACATTGGCGGCGGTTCATCTCGCCGCCGCCGCGGTGGGATATCAATTTTCACCCCGCCGGGAAAAACGGCCGGCGAGGCTGACGCGTTCTCGTACGCGTGTCTGGTCATCTTCGCGCGGGCGTCAGCGAGAAGGAATGCTTACAGATAACAACCTATCGCCGCTCGGGCGATTTCTCCTTTTAACGGGCGAGCCGCGGGCAGTCGATTGTTTCCCGGCGACGTGCCACGGCTTTGTCGGATAGGATTTCCGTTTTCTAATCGGCGTGGCATCGCGTGACGACACTGTTGGGACAGCGCGATCCATAGATATCTTATCGATGCCTGGAAGTAATAGAGACGACATCCCGCGTGGCTAAACAGGACAAAGAAGTGCCATTTCAACGTCGTGACGTGGCAGAATATTCGACTACCGACTCGTACAATGACGAGCAGAATGACTGCGACACTTTTCCTTTTAATGAGCTTGGAAACGCGCATTTAGATTCAGGTTTACGTTCCGAAACGTTTGCTCTGAGAAAAGCTTTACGCGAGAAATAGAACGGAAACGCTCGAAATCGTCTCGGAATGGCCATCGAGTAAAATATTCCTCGGAGAAGATCTCGAAACGTAATCCCGGACTCTGAGGCTAGTGTTACATTTGTCGCGCGACACATTTTCCAAGCGCGTTGATTGGCCGATGAATAGAAAATTTATAGATACTCGAGAATTTTACTATCCTGCAGCCAATCAACGCACTCAGAAACTTTGTCGTGTGACAAATTTTTCAAACGTATTGATTGGCTGCAAAACGGAGAAGTTGTCGAGTATCTAGAAATTTTCTAGCTCGTGGCCGATCAACGCGCTTAAAAACTTTGCCGCACGACAAATGTAACAGCACCCTAAGGCCCGGTTTCACCAAACGTCGATCGCTTAATCTTTTAGCGAATTCGGTTGCTCGCACTAGTGCGCACCGAGTGCACACTAAGGCTTGTTTACATAGACAGTTCTTATATTTAACTTTGTCTTAAATACATGTTCGAAGAGTATTTGGTCAAAAAATGATCCGTGTAAATGTTGTACGGACCATTTTTCTGAATAAGAAATATTGCAAGAGGTATTTAAGATGATCTTTAAATATAATAATTGACTGGAAACAAAGCTTAGTGTGCACTCAGTGCGCACTAGTGCAACCAACCGAATTCGCTATGAGATACGTGGCTGGTTTATAACTTCTTAAAATTGTATCTCACACGGTCTCGGGTATAAGAGTAAACTATACCTAAATACTTTAGAGAGCCTTCTTTTGTCTTTCGGGGAAACGAGATCATTGTACCGCAACCTACTCGCGGTACTCTGTTTAAAATACTAGATAGAATATGATCAAATTACAGTAAAAAGATTAGTTGCACCGAAAGCGACGCGGCGACGTGGACAAGTTTTACGATCGCGATGCCACATGGCGAGAAATTAAAACGAGTTGCATAGCTCCCTTCTCTCTCTCTCTCGTGCGCGACAACACTTGAAAATCGATCCGTCTAAAATGGGGCTTTAAGGGTGCACCCTCCGGTTCTCCCCGCCCCCGCTGCCCCGGCGGTGCCGGTGGCGCGAGAAGAAACGATATCGATCTGGGTGAAACGTGTTATCAGAAAACGCAGCCACCTGGAAAATCTTACGATGCGTTTGTGCATTATTCACCGTCCAGGAGTTTTTTCCGAACTCCGCCGCCCCGTGTGCGACGCTCTCTCTCTCTCTCTCTCTCTCTCTTTCTCTCTCGCGCGCGCGCGCGCGCGCGTTGAATAACCGTTTAACCTATTTCAGCCCGGCGTTATTGAAAATACACTCCGCTGCCGGGAGCAACAATTGCCAATTTCGAGCTGCAGTTCTCCCCGTCGCGATAATTTCTTTAACGAAAATAAAAATAAAACAACCCCCCCCCCCCCCCGTAACGGTCACCCATTCACATCGAGACGCGAATATCTACTGCGTTTGTCTTCCGCGCGACTGAACGCCGTGTAAAAAAATTTCTCGAAGAATGTCTTCCGACTTTTCAATTGCGAATCACTCGCTGCGTGCTTTCGCGTCTCCTCCACCTTGCGCGAAAGAAAACCATTTCCAGGGGGATAGATGTGCGGTTACAAACCGTTCGGATTTTTGAGACGATTTTGAGACACGAAACTTGCGTAACGCGACGTTAATGAAAAGGACGTAACAATCGCACGCACGTAATATCGTGAGATTATACCTCGATTGACCGTCGCAAGAATCGACAAGAGCGTTTCGCGGCAACGGACAACAAACCTGAACTAAACTCTGTCACGTTCGCGTTTACGGCGAACGACATAAAAATTTATCTAGCAACTGTATGACAAATACGGCGCGTTATAATGACGTGGATGATCGCGCCGTATAAATTTGACGCTGGAACAGGCGTGAGTTATTGAACCTGGAACGCTCACATTGGCGCAGTTAAATGTGCGGTATCGGGATGAGTTTATTGCGCTTAACGAAGCCACTTTGGGGATTTATCGCCGGCGCTGTTGCGAACGATGCGGATACACCGCACGTATTTAGATTGCGTAACCAGGAACGAAAGGACACCCGGAGATAATCCTCGAAATAGCCCAAATAAAATCGATCCCCGAGAAAGAGAGAGAGAGGGGAGAAACCATCGAAATACGCGCGAGAGGACTGAAAAATTGCGATAGGGACCTCTCGAGTGCTTTTGTGGATCGCCCTTCGAGGGCAACAGCGGAAAATAGAATATTGCGAATCGAGCTTCTCCAAGGAAAACGATAGACCGCGTCCAACGCATTTGATTAGGGCAGGCATTTAAGGGCAATTAACGCCCTTGAACTCGCATTCCTTTAACACTTGGAGATTCTTTCTCCAGCGAGTCTAAGCAGAGAGTCAGGATTTGGACTTTCAGTTCGCGTGACAATTTTAAGGATGCCGCGCGGCTTTCCGGCGAGAGAAAATTACGAGCGAGCTTGCGCGCGATTGTTTCCTTCCGAGAAAGAGAGAGCAAGGAGAAGCGGCCGCAACGCGCTTATGCGCGCATAGCGATGGACAGAATGGTTGCTACACTTTTTTCGTTTCAAATGAGTTTACAGGAACTCGAGGAACAGATCGGGAACGCTCAGAAAATGGTTTCGGCATTGCCACGTTGCCCCACGATTACATACTTTTCAGGATAAATTTTACGGGGAAATTCTCTCCGTGTAGAATAGAAAAGAATTTGCATAACACAGCATAGCGAAAAAACAAAATTAAAAAAGCACGCAAGAAAGAGAGAGGGGGGGGGGGGTAAAATATTCCTCGAAGATTGAAACGCAACCCTTGATCTAAATGCACGTTTCTCATAAAAACAAAAAACAAACGTGTCGCGACCATTCTGTCCACTGTGCGCACCTAGAGGCGAATAGGTAATCGCGATAATTATCGCGAAGGTGGCGACGGCCACGTGGCGTTTTCACGGACGCGCGGCCGCCGCAGCGCGTGCGTTCGCGCGCGTCGGTTCTCCACGCGGGTTAAAATAGAATATCGTTTTTCTCGTTCGATCCAATTAATCGACCCCTCGCGGCGCGCAGCGCGGATCCACGGGCCGCGGGGAGGGACACGGCCGCTGACTCACTCGGAAAATATGTACATACCATTCGCACGCGCTACTTCTCTCCCCCGATTACGAGGTGCATTATGTCGTTGTCGTCGGATCGTACCTATCGTACGCGCGTTGAGAATATCGCGCCCGGGGCCGCGTCCGATCGGCCTGGGGGGCTTTCGCACGTTGTCACGCAAACGCGGCCGCGTCGATATGGATTGCCTCGCTTATTGGGGCCCGGTCACGAACGCACGTACGCGCATGCAGCGCGAAAAGAACGGCCGATTAGCGCCGCGGCTGCCGGCGATTAACGCGTATCTGTTTCCGCTTGTTTAAATATACGTGTACCGTTGGGAAAAGCGCAGAGAGAGGGGGGAGAGTAAACAGCAAGAAGATTATACATCCTTACGTCACGGGATAGTAAACGCGTTAATTTAAGTATTTAACAAATTAATACTGTAACATTCATAAGCTCCACTGTGGTAAACATAAATTCGAAGGAATAAGAAACCAAAGAACCGTGACAGGATATTAGTGTCTAAATATTACTTGTCAAGTATTTAAGTTTCGATATGGCAGTTATTTTCTTTCTGTGTACTCCTTTAAAAAAGGAGGCGAAAGAAGGGGAAAAGTAAATGACAAAGGGGAGAAAAAGAATTACAGAACGCCGTTGGATGCTTCGACACTTCTTAAAATTAGATAAAAAATCCTCTCTCTCTCTATCTCTCTTCGCTTTCTCCTCTCGTGGCCGCAGGAGAGACTGCGGAATCGATCCGCGCGGGCAGATTAATCGATCGCCGTTCGCCGCAGCTCGGGAGACCGCCAAACCGTCTCCCTCGATGACCTTCCGCCGTCGCAATAGGGACGGACGCACGCCACATTTCCGCCGCGACGCGGTGGCGCACGACGGCCACGATCGAACGCGCGCCTGCTTTCCGCGCGCGAGGAAAGGAAAGAAAAAAAAAAAGAGAACCGCGCGCTAAATTATTAACGCCGTCGGCGCGACGCGACGCGCCGCGGAACGGCCGACACGGCGGCGGTGTCGACGCGCGAAATCCCGATGTCGGCTGCGAATCGCGAGCGGGAGAAACGACGCGTGCAATGCGCGCACCAAGTAAAAAAAAGAAAAAGAAAAAAGGAATAACAAAAGTTTGAACGTAAAGTACAAATCTGACTCTCGTCAAAGTCCGGAAACGCCGGGCGGATTAAATCCGAAACTAAAACTTGAGGGACGTCTCGTGGGATTCGCCCCCGGGAACGACGGCTAATGACACTGATTTACTCTCGGAAACAACGGGGGGGTGTAGCGCGTGCAATTTAATTTATTGATACCGTCGGAGGCAATCGCAGTTGTTTATTTATTACCTCGCGCTCATCGCGCGCGATCAATAATTCAATTAAACGAAACGAATTCGCATCGCGCACGTACGCGGGGTGTTCTCGACCTAGCGAGCCCCGCGCGCGCGCGCGCGCCCGCATTATTATTTCAACGGATTCTACATCAGAGCCGCGTTCTTTTTTTATCACGACGTAAATTAGACCGGAGTCCTACCCGGCCTCGACGCGGCGGCTCCGAAGGGAGAATCGCCGCGCAGTCATTAGAAGCTCGAGAATAAATAACGGAACGAAATCATACGCGATATATCGGATTCACTTGGAGCTTACCGAATAATAATTTCATTATAGATTAACGCTCTCGGCGCCCGACTCCGCTCGAGGGCATCCCTTCAATTCGCACAATTCCTCTCTCCGGATAATTTCGCAATTACGTCGAAGCCATAACGTCGAGCCGCCGATTTAATTAATACAGATCGGCCTCGGCGGCGGTGTTCGCGGCTGAAAGACAGCTCGGCAGGTCTCTAGGACGGTCTATGCACGCAGATCCAATGGCGCAGAAAGTACAGACGATACGCGTTGCGATGCCGGAACGCGCATCTGTACGCGCGGCTCGCAGCTGCTGTTCTCCAACGCCGAGAATTTGTAATTAAAATCGAGCAGCGTGTAACAGCGTAATCTTTTTAACGGCGCCGCGGAAAAGAATCGCCGCAGACATCTGTGCTGAATCCAGAAGCGTAGAGGCAAACGTCACTTTCTCCTCGGTCTTGCACATTTTATTCTTCGCCTTCGTGCTACTTACAAATAAATACATTACTCGACACCGTCGTCAACGGGTCATGTCATTTCGCGTTCCCTACGTTCCTCGTACGATCCTTAATTAATATCGATTTTGGTAGCTCGCGCTCGTATCCGCGCGACTCGTTTCCGCGAAAAGATCGCTCGTGAAGCGCGCGCGATCGGATAATATCGGAGTGTCGTCTCGCCGCTGCCGTTAACGACACGCTCGCGCTAATTCGCGCAGGTGCGTGCGCGAAGAGCAACTCGCGGCTTGCGGGTTAACACCACGGATTTACGGCGCGACGCGACGCGGTTGAAAACAATGCCGGCTGTTTGACGCAACAAAGGAATGGGCCGCGGACGATTTAGGCCAAGCGCGAGAGAAGCCGCCGTTTGCAAGTAGGCTAAGGCGACTCGCTGTGAAAGAAAGTAGCTAGACGCGAACGCTTACATTGGAAGTAATTATCCGAGTCACGGTGAAGGAACGAGCTGCGCCCGCGGGTTGCGCGGCGCAGCTAATTCTTTTTTTTACACAAGCGCTTCCGATAATCTCGCCCGTTTTCAATTTCAGCTACCCGCGATCGATCGGGAGAGAGAGACTTCTCCCCTCGGGACGATCTACGGCCGATCTATCGCGTTTCCCTTTTTTTACAATTCCACGTCGATTAATTAACTATACACACCTCGTGCTGTGCGCAAATTGCATATTACCGATAAAAATTGAATTAAGAAATTCGTTAAATATGTTACAAATAATGTACACGTGTCGGACAACAATGATAAGAAAATTCGATACGCCCTCCGGCACGCGATTGTAATGTATCTTAAAGATTTTAGACGGTTAAATTTTCGATTCGAGTAACGCGCGCGGTATATGTGTCTTGTATGAATAATCGTGATTCGTATGCGATGATTCCCTCGTGACACACGTGCACACATACACATACACGCGCACATTCACGCTCGCTCGCACACACACATACACGTATATAATATATAAATACATATTTTTATAAAAAACGGCGATACATTACTGTCCCCACGTTTTCCGGCGGTTTAAATATATATATATATAACTTCTTAAATGCGATTACATTTGGTATGAATTACAAAAAATACACAGAGTATAACATGCGTATAAAAACAGTGGCGTGTGTCACGGAAAGTCTATGATAATCTTCGTATAATCTACGGATCGTAATCAAGCTTTCTGATAAGTTCGGAAAAGACAGTCCGGGTCCTTGGACAACGCAAAAAAAATTCCACATTCCAAGTATTACGAGTTATCGACATCGAGTCCTGCATCCGTTAAGAAATAAACGTGGACTCTCTTATAAGAGTCTACGTCCGCGAAAGTACAGATAATTAAAAAAAAATAGATATTGAGTATTAAAATTTACCATTAATTCCGATAACTATTCTCCCCCGGGAAACGAGGAGATGCGAGATTAGGCAAGAGTTGGAATGCATTTCGTAATCCTCGAAGAGTTATCAAAGTTATTGGAAGAATGTGCATTTCGACAGAAGAGATAACGCGCGATCTGATCCGATTTCAAGCTTCCGATTCAAGTTAGCTCTGCTGATACACAAAATTAACTGTTAAAATTCAAATTCGCTACTTACAGTAAGAAAGAATAAACGTTACAACAAGCACTTTCTGTAATCATGGAATGGAATTAACTTGCACGCTTCAAATTTCGTTCTTCCCAGATTGTTACGTACCGGTTATGAGTCTCTTTCAAATTAGATTACTATTACGATCGTTTACCGCTTAAAACAAGTGTTAGTTACATTCTATCGTACTTTGCTATTAGCTACGGCTAACGTGTGCTCTATAATACTCTGTGTAATGTAATCTAAAAAATGTAATACTAATAATATTGCTATAGTAAAAAAAAGTGAAGAAAAAAAACGTTACTTGCCGCTGCGACAGATTACTTCGTTGCAATGTCCCGAAGAAATTTCAACGTCTATTAGGTGAATTGCAACCAATCTTTTTACAATACAAATTACTCGTCTCGATAAGCGTCGTCCTGATTACGATCGAGATTACTTCGATTACCGAAAGCATCTATCGTTTCATTGTTACGTTTCGTCATCGTTACAGCATAAGTAATTAAAACGGCTATGCGTATTTGTTATATTTGGCCTAATAGTAATACACGTAACTAAACAGGATTATTTACGGTCTACCGTCGTGTTATAATCTAAGCGCATACACGCGTTATTTCCTACAGCGAAAGCCGACGAACAAAAGGTTCGCGCGCATCGATAACGGAGTATTGTTAGCTGCCTAATGGTCTTGGTATACATAGAATTCTATACCTCGGGTGAGTTTGGCGTGGTCGTATTGATATGATCCTGCAAGCAAATTCTGAGATCCCGCTCGTCCAATTCGCTTTCAGTATCGACGCTAAAACTTCGCACGGTCTGCCCGCCGAGTCCCGTCCACCGTTGTTTCCAGCTCTCTAGTCTCATGACCTGCGACAGACAAACGTGATGCAAAACGCATTTCCAGGCAATTCTCCAGGGGAAGAAGGACAGAGTCTGCGACGTCCTGCCGCACAATGGAAAATATTTATAATATATTCGACTCTCGTTACACACAAAAGAGAGATCGGAATGTTAAGAGAAAAGCTTATTCCGTCCGATTGAACCTGAAGTTTCGATACTTCAGCTGTCGCAATTATCTGCTAGAGATATATTGTTACTTCCCTGTACGATTATAATTATCTATCTTTCGCAATCGAGATCAAAATAAAAAATTGTGTCTTCTTTATGCAAAGAGATAGCTTGCAAAATTGTAATTTGAAGGACATCTTATAAGAATTAGTTTGCAAACTTTCTGATTTCGTTAATTGTAAATGAAGATCTTTCTATCGCTAACAATAAGATTTACTGCTTTAACGTAGATACAGCTTTCTTGACACATCAGATGAAATCATGCAAATAGGATGAGACATCGAAGAAAAAAAAACTCAAAACTCGATCCCGCGCTAATTTACGGTGAACTTTAACGACGTCTGCGCGGATACTTTCACGCCTCTTTCACATCTATGCGTTTTTTCTTCTTCGAGTTAAAAGCAGCAGCCGTGAATGTTTATCAGAACGAAACAGTGAACTTAATCTTAAGGAAGCATGCCGTTAAACGGGAAGAGCACGCCACATGCTGTATCACCACGCGTATAATACAGAAAGTGAGCCACATTTTAATTCAGCTTCAATTTAATTCATTACCGATGTAGCACCATTCGTGTCGCTTTGCACGACATCATTGAAAGTTGTACGTTAAGTCAATGAAGTGTAATCTTCGATCCGCTACGTTCTTTTACGCCGGACAACTTCTGTTCTCCGATCGAACTTAATTAAGATTTTACAATGAAACAGATTATATCGATATACCAACATACATTTGCAATGCACATGTATAATGACTTTGTCATATAATTACGAATTGCAAATCTAGGTCTGTTTACTCGCTATGTAAATGAACGCTGTCATTAATACAAGCAAGAATTCCGAATGGAATTCCAGATGGATAAAAACGACAGGCAATAAGTACACAGAGAAGCTACAACGCCAGAGTGATTCGTCTACAGAAACATCATGCCACGCACATACACGGAGACGGTAGAAAATGATGCTTACGCATGGGTAAAGACTTACTCGAGCCAGCGCCAAGGCTCAGTCTCCGGGCTGGTGATTGGCGTGGGGAACTGAGGAGAGACAGAGATAACACAGCAATAGAGGGTTAGTTTTGCAACAACGATTAGTCCCTTCTGGTTAGCATTAATTTACGCTCTTGCACAATAAGAATGTAGCTCATTGATACTATCTCTTCGCGCAACAAGTGTACGCTGCCTCGAAAAAAATTGCACCTGTACATTCACCGATTCGGTGACAAAGCCTCGACCTGTTCTTATTATTGTTAAAGAAAGACACAGCATTAGTTAATTTATTAGATGCACGTAACAGGTTTTTTTAATACAGCGGTCATTAAACGGCAGCAAAATTAATGAAATAACAAGCTACGCGGGGAAATGGAGTGTGTCAATATTCACTGACGAGACAGATTTCAGTCATGGTAGTAATTTTTTTTTTCTCTCTACAGTCCACCAGAAGCGACGACGTTACGAAGCGTGTTGGTTAGCGTTAAATTGCAGTAAGAGGTGCGATCTGTGCATTTTGTTAGTGTATGACATCGATAATGAGTTACGGTATCTTTATGTTCATGGACTTGGCAAAGTGGAATGTCTTTTTTGCATATGGTAGGCGCGATTCTGTAGTTTGTATGAGTGCAATATGTGATTAGCACATTAAAAATCAAAACGTTCAATTTACATATAATACATTTGTATTAGGACTGTACGGTGTCGTTTATACACAACCTGAGATAACATATATCACACTTAAACGACGTAAATACCTGGCTTATCAAGATCAACATGGTAGAAAGATAATCAACACCGTAATGTATTTATCATGATAGTCAAATCATCTTATGAAACGCAGTATCACATGTATGTTGCAGAATCAGGAGGAAAAACACAATGCAGTGCTTTAAGAAAAACGGTGAAACAAATACTTTTATTGTATCTCTGAGTGGGATTTCGTGAAACATCTGGAAAGTTTAATTATTGCTGAAAATGTAATTGCAGTACCAATAAATGTATTTATACAACAAGATATCACCGATGTATGTGTGCTATATGAAGAGTTCTTGCGCAGTGATAAAACGCTTTCATGTGTGATCTGCTTATATAGTTATGCCTGCGTAGAATTAACTTATTGCGAGTTGCCCCTTAATATACATTATATTACATGAAGAATATACATATATATTTTGTACCATAAAACATAGTTCACCCCTTACTGCAATATTCCGAGATACTGCTTTTGTTAGTACAACAAGGTAAATGTTTTAATTCCACATACCTCGGCCTTCAATTCAGCGACCTTATCTTGAAGCTCCCTTACTTTCTCACTGTCATCTAAATTATTCCTAAGTTCGCCTTCCGCATGCATCTCCTCATTCTATAAAAATGTTAGACATATATTTATGTTTTTGACTTTAGCATCGATATATATATGCGAGAGTAACCTTCAGCTCCAGAAGGGATATTTTCTGCGTAAGTTCCGCCACTTGCTGCGCGTGTTCGGCATCGCGTATCCTGGCCATCATAGCCTCGTCCTTCATTTTCGATTCCAAATCGGAATACTTGTGCTGTTGCTCTCTCAATTTGGCAGCCATATCCTTCTCCCGCGCTAACGCGGCTTCCAATTCGTCTTTAAGTACTTTCCCACCCTCGTCTTGTCTACGGAGCTGATTCGTTGCTACCTGCACCTGAGTTTCAAGCTCCATAACTTTAAGCCGTAGCTCTTTAACTTCAGTCAACGCTTCCATCTCACGAATTCTGGTCGTCATTAAATCTTCCTCGAACTTCTGCACCTCGTGGCCCCGATTCTCCCAAAAGAGTAGCTTCTTTGGCGTAGAATCAGCGGCAGGCACTGATTGAGCAGACCGGTGCTCTTGTAAATGCCTCTGCCAAGTTGCGCTTAGCTCCATAACCCTCTGCCGCAGATCCTGCGTGAGACATAATCGTGTAAATCTATCTAGCATTAGTGTAATATTCATAAAAAAAACATGACGGGACATTATATGTAGGGAGGCATAGCAGACTTTACCTTTAAAGATAAATTGGCCTCCGCCTCTCTAAGCTTAACTGCAATAAGTTCCTCCTGTAGATGAGCAACGGAATTGTCCGGTGTTGATTCGCGCAAAGTCTTCTTATCTTGTTCCAACTCTTGTATCCTTCCCCTGAGTTCCCTGATCAGTGCATCGTTTTCTGCCTCGTGTAATCTAACTCTAACCAATTCCTCTTGCAAACACTGTATCATTTCTTCCTTTTGCGATAATGCTTCTTGCTTCACTAATATCTCATCAAGCGACGACTGTCTCGACGTTACGTTCTCCTCTAGAAGGATCGACAAGGATCTCAATTCCTCGTGAGCTTGCTCGAGTTGATGGCTCGTTTCGAGGTGCGAATGGCGAAGCGCTGCCAATTCTCTCTGTGCTATGAAAGCGGTCTCCTCCTCCTCAGCGCGTGATACTTGACCTCTAACTAATCTATCGGCCAATTCGGCGGACTCCGCTTCTAGAAGTTCAGTTCTTTGTCTGAGTAATCTGTTCTCTGCTCTAAGCCTGCGTAACTCGACCATTTCCTCTTGCTCCTTCATCTTTAAGATGGTGTAATCTTTCTCCAATTTCTTCATTCTTTTCGGATTGATTTTCATCCCATACGCGAGCGTCATAAGGCCATCAGGATCTTTCTCGGCCTTTCCAGGCAGTTGCTTTTGGAAAAACTGCGTGAAAGGAAAACGTTATTAAATATCCGTTAAATAAAATGAACAATTCCATATATTCTCGCGTATTATATAAAATATGTTGAAAAAAAATTTCAGCGCCGACAATAATTTCTCGAATTTAATCTGACGACTCATGTGTAAGTAGAGCAATTTTTCAAATAAAATCTTACCTTCAACATGCCCTCCATATCCAAACTGAGCAAATCTTCCTTGCCTAACTGCAGCATCGCCAATGCAACCTTAAAAATAATCTCCATCCCCTCCGATAGAAAGACGTCAAAAATGCGGCACGCTAGGGGAAGGCTTAGCGCTGTGGTGAACAATGTAAGAAACCAAGAAGACGCATACATCGACGTGTGGAAACCTTGGGCCGTGAAGTGAGCATGAAGTTCGGGATGTGCATCAGCAACTAAATGTTCCAGCTGATACATGCACACTCCCAATTCGGCCATACTAGGTTTGAACATATCCCGTAAGCGATATTCTTGCATTAACGCTACGAGCACAGCAAAAGCTTCTTCCTCTGGCATTTGCTGCAACAATACGAAATTACTCGAATACAGCTACATTTTCGCTCTCTCTCTCTCTTTTCACGTAGAACAAAGAATCGGTACAAGTTCATAAAAATAAACGGATAATTTCTTATCGTTCACATACTTTTTATCTCATGATTGGTAATAACAATGTTGTTAACATTGTACCTGCATTAACAGTAATCCTACTATGAATCCTGAACCTTGGCAGTATCCTACTTCGCGATCATGTAAACTATACGCCTTCATAACGTTGAACAAACTCTCCTGGCCAAAACCGTCCTTTTCCTTGAAAAAATCATGTTCGGGATACGTCCTGGCGATGTCTCTTCTAATTATCCTCTCACAGGCTGATGTTGCTTTAATATACTCGGCGAATTGCTTCTTAACTGGAGAATCGTGGGCACCGCTTAGTAACTGCCAAACAATACCCCTAAAATAATATGATAAATTTTAATATAAAACTTTGCGCGTGCAATACACACACGAAGTGCGTATGTTACCTAAAATGGTGCGGTATGCCTTGACGGACCAGATCCTTAACAAATTCTTTTCGTTTCTTCCAATGATAATCCCAGTCAGCCACTATGTGACCCCAGAGTGTCCACGTATTCTCTTCGCCATCGGCTGGGTTGTGGCGTCGGGGCGCAGCATCGCCGTTACCTCCGCTGCCCCCCGACGCCACAGACACCTGAGATGTGTCGGAGCCCTTCCTGCTGTGATTGCTCTGGAGCGAATTCAGTGACTTTGCATCGGATTCGATCAGCCTGACCGGAAACGACAAGATCACGGATTATGATCTTTATTCGCTCTACACCGCGGACAATATCGTGTAAAATTATATACAAATCAGTACTTTATTCGCGACTCGCCATTGTGCAAGTTACGTATGTAACTTGACATCTTGCAAAGTTGTACAGGCGAATTTCCTTTTCTTACGAATGTAATATATTTAAAAACGAAGTTGCTAAATAGAACGTTCTCTCGCAAGTTGCATAGCTGAGTTTGATAACGCGCGTTATTTGCGAGGCAAATCAACTTCGTACGTTATATGAAGGAAATAGGAGAGCAAAACTTACGTCTTTTTCCATATTTTTCGATACTGATTGTGCGATAAAAGTGCAGGCTTATTCTGCATCCTACTGTGCATCATTTCCAAGCCAAAGTGCGTAGCAAAGTTAACGTTTAGCATTTTTATTCTAAGCTTGAAACAAAAAAGGAAGGTCCAGGGTATATCTGTTTCTCCAATTTTATCACAAATCTTTGGAAAACGGAAAATGTGGCAATTTTGCTTTCTGCGTTAGTTAGGACAAGCATCGATTTATCAGTCTGTGCGGAGCAACAAGAATTTGTTCGGGTCTTGCGAATTCGGAGGCGTGGCGGTTCGGCTGCGGTATCAAACGGTAGGCGAGGAGGACCACTTGATATTATTCACCTATTGGCTTCTTCCAGTTTAGCTAATAGAGCCAGCTCGTCAGTGGGTATTTCCTGCGAGGGCGTTATTCGCTGCTCGCAAAGGGTGTCTGACGGCGGACTCGGAAGTATCTTGCCGGCCTGCGTGACCTTACGGGTGGATTGGTGGATGCTGGAGGTGCATAAACACAGCACGCTCATCACCTGCGGTCCATATCGCGACAGTCCCAATTGGCCGACAGGCGCGTTTACGTTATCCCAGGCGGCGTTCTGGCTTCTGCAACGAAACGGATTTGAATCAATTAACGCAATACGATCCCGGGCTCTTTCAACGGCCTACCGCAGCGATCTACTTAAGTGGCATACACTTGAGCGTGTGCCTTCACTAGTAATTGTGCGTAACGAACGCGAGTCGCCTGCGTCCGATATCGGATTCCATTAACTAAAACGCAAACGGAAAGTAACGATTATGACGAAACCGGTTTGTTGACCGCTAAATTCTTTTTCGCTTCCCGACGCTCTTCGTTAAAATTAATTAGTTTAAGCGGCGCCTTTTCTTACTTAATTTAATAACTTTCGGCCACAAAATTCTGATTGATGCAAAGTGTTACGTATCTGATTTATATAAGAACAGAAGGAGAATAAAATAATTTTCTTTAATCGTCTGTCGGGCGCAGCGCTCGTTTTACCTTTTCGCAGTTTTATTTCTCCTCCAACGAGCCGCCGCGGGGGCCAACAAGCCACGAAGAACCATCGAGACAGTTTTTCTTTTGCTCACTTTCGCGATTTTAGTGTTCGCGGTAAGCGTTCACTGCTTTCTCGTTTCTACCGTTTTTATCTTCACGTCATCGCACGATTTTACACGCAACAATTGTCGTCACCCCTGTCTGCAATGCCACTCGTTTTTAGACATTCGATCTTACGGAGTGTCACTTGCAAAATCGATAAGAGACACCTATCGCACCCGATTGCACGTCAAATAAGATTTAGTACTACATATCTCAATCGCTACTTAATTTTTGAAGGCGTTTAAATGGATGATGTTTGATAAGTGATATCTGTCGCAATTGAAAGATAAAAAACAAATAATGACAAAAATTACTCGGAAGAAAATTTTCAGGAAAAATCAAAGCAGAGCACGATGGGGTAAATAATAGCATCGACGCTGCATTCTGAAAATAGCAGCGACACGAAAGCGATGATTATATTTCTTTCAACTTGTTCATTGCGGACACAGAAACACTGCGAAAAAGATTGAAAGAAACGTTTGGTTCGACATTTTTCAAATAAAGATTCGGGGAAAGATTATCCTGGCAGGTTTTTTTTAATAACGAGGAGTTTTTTTCTTGCGAAACGCCTCGTATGAACACCGTGCTCGGTGGAGCAGCGCGTAGCAGCTCGACACGAAGATCAAGAAGGAAGCAATTAGTGCGTGCGAACAAATTAGCGGGCGAAAGAGCAGGTGAGTCCGAGTCAGTTATTACAACTATTGTATTATGTAGCAAAACGGAAGCAAACGGGTACCGTACGCCGGGATACCGTTTTTCGAGCCGTGTGTCTCAAAGAGAATTGACCCCGGGAATTGAAGTCCGTCTTACACGGCGCGTTTTAGAATTATTCGCACTACATTTGGAATCCTGCAAAATTTGCACAAATATTTTATTTGAAATCGAACGTTCGGCGCATCCTCGAAGTTCGCACTCGAATTGTATAAAAATTTTCAAGCTCTTTTTAAAAAATATTTTCAATGTATATTATCAAAATGTCGTACGCATTTCTCCCGCCGTGTTTGCGGAAAGTTACAGAGCTAGGAAATTATCTGTCTTGAAGGCGAAATTGGCTTCATTATGCACTATCTTAATGTCAATGTTGTCCGCGGACCGCGACCGATGAACACTTGCGTCGCGTCGTCAGAATTGCTGCGTCGTAAAAATTTCACGTTATTATCAGGCAAATTACTGACCTATATGCAACACAGCTCGAATGTAACGAGAATGTTAATGAAAGCTGTTGCTAAACCATTTGCGTGCACAAGGAAAACAAAAGGACAGCGATTTCAGCAGCGAAATAAATTCACTTGTCAGGGAATAAATTCGCTTAAAACAACATTCGCTAGGCATTTCGTTAAATCCATTGCATTTTCCCCGTTATTAAACGTTTTACACTTTTTTCTTTTTAATAAGATACAGTATGAATCTTCATTTTAGTAATTAATGTTGTCTTGGATAACAGAAGTACAAAGTACAATTTGACAATTAAAATTATTCATTGCGTCTCATTTTACACGTTACTTTTGGTACAATTAGTTTTAATTTTTATTTGTAATTTTCTTTGTATCTATAAACGTGTAACTCCGATTATTGGTTTGTTCCCTTTTGGAATTTGTGCTTGATAGGGATCCAAACCCGTGGTCGAAACGTCGCACGTTATATTTTTAATTTTCAATTTATTAAACAAGGTCGACTAAACTGATCCATTGTTATTTATTACTGGCAACCCCTAAAGAGATTATTAGGTTTAAAATTATTCAGACCGCGGTATGAAAAACACTTTTCATTTAATATATCTTAGACGAGTTAAGATTCATTACTTAATATTTTCTCGCGGCACAATGTGAGTCCGCTGCTCGGACACTTTACAGCATAGTGAAAGGATTTAAGACACCTCTTTGTCTAGTTAAAAATGACTAATTACTTAAAGAGACTGAAAGAAAATACATTAAGAATTCCATAAAATTTAAAACGTAAGCTCTTTTATAAAAAAAAAATGTCAGCATTTTATCGAAGGATTCGATGCGGCATATCAGTTATCGGCAAAAGTGACTACTAGAAATAGTATAGGAATTAAAAGTTTCTCGTTATTATTTTGTCTTTCTTTAGCAACAGCAGAGAATTAAGCGACAAGATCGGCATATTTTTAGCGTTGCATTTTAATGCGCGCACAAAAAGTCATGAAACTCTTTCGCGAAATGAAATCTACCGTAGTCTGCCCAAAAGTTTTCTAAATTATTTTGACGAACAATCCTTAAAAAATAAGGAAACGAAAGTCGCATCAGTTCCATGTACTCTGGTGAGGCGGATAACGTAATCGGAAATGCATCCGCTCGGATGCTCGCGGCTCCTTTTTCGCTTTATCAAGATGCAGGCTCTCTCTCTCTCTCTTTCTATCTCTCTCTTTCCCTTTTTCTCTCACTCTCTCGTCTCCTCGGCGAATGTTAAACGGTTAACTCGATCAATTCCACACGGTATCGTTTCACTTATTCCCCGATTATCCCGGCACGGTGGGATCCGGCTAGGCATGTACTGCTGGAGAGTACGAAATGGGTTTGAGGGTCGATGCAGCCCGCGCAGGCCAGGACGCTCCACATGCGCAGCGACGTCCGTCTCCTGACAAATAAATAAAAGGATACCGAGAGAGTACGTGGAGAGCCTGTGATCGAGAGCACCGGGCGTTCTCGTCGACGGATAAAATATTAAAAATGGTATAATAGTATTTCAATTATAACAAATCACCGTATAAATTTTCAAAAGTTTCCTCGACCTTCGCACCTGAGTATTTTTTTAACTGAGATCTTTCGCTCCTCGAGTCGCGAATTCATCTTTTAAATCCGTCAGACTTTTTCGACATTTATTTCGTTTGTTTCAAAATAATCTTGAAAAGTGAAAAATGAAACCTGAACAATTATTTCAATTAGTATGGCGCGCAGACCGTTTCCTCTTCTAACTGTTTACGCATAATTATGCAAATAAAAATAAATGTAGGGGGGAGAGAGCGAGAGATTTAATCATAATTTAGTCCCTTCAAATGTAATAACTGCTCCGAGAAAAACTCGAGACATTTTCCAGAATGTTTTTACGCGCGCGATTTTTCCCCGACACAATTTCACAAACATCGCATTTTTCATCATAAATTCTTCCGTAAGTATTAAGCTGATTTTGTAGCACGGAATTTTCTAATTAATATCTCTAGAACGATTTTTATCGGAGACCCGGGAGATGCTCTTTCATTTTCAATAGCAATTTATATTCTGAAATTTACCCGATATTATTTTGTAATCGAGATATTGTGGTTTACTTTCACTTGAAAGATTCAATCCAACAGTCGTTTCTTAAATTTTTCATTGAATATATTTACGATTAAAATAAATCATTCAAATTTCGCAAAAAAACAGGCGAAATCTTCAAGTGAAAATGTAAAACAGAATCATTTACTTTCGTATCACATATAAAAGAATTACCTATTTCCAATACTTTTAGTGTTATCGCCGATTTCGAGATTTCATTTTGTGAAGTTAGCATCGCCAAGTTTCAAATTTAACTTTTTTAGGTTAATTCGCCAGAACTATTTTTAAAATTGATAAGGAACTCTAGAACTCTTCGGGGTTCATTCAGAACTGAAAAAAATTTTTTTGAAACATGAGGTTCACAGAGGTAAAAGAATTGATATCACGGAAAAGAGATTTTTTTAATTAATATTCTTCTCAGCTTGAAACAAAATAAAAACTCTTCTAAAGATTGACGATACTTCCTGTTAAAGATATCTTCGTACAATAATGCGTGATAGCATAACTCGACGGTAACAGTAAACTGTTGCATATTTTACTAGTATACTATAACGCGTATTCGTCATCATTCATCGCCGGAACAGTCGCCTGCCCGTGACTAGATTATATTATGGCGTAATTTCGATCCATCCTGTGCAAAATGATTCATCGTCATCAGAAAATATTTCCCGGGTATTTTCACCGGAATCTCTCTCTCTCTCGGTCCCGCCTCGAATAAAAATAAATTTGAATAAAAATACTGAAAGATTACTTTCAAACGGGATTCCATTTCCTGCCACAGTTCTTGGTTGTCTCTCAAAGCTTTAATTCAGATTCCGTTCGAATGAAAAAGCCCGTGCTTTTGAGAAATTCCAAAACGGGAAATTGGATAATTTTGCATTCCGCTAAAATTCTTTCGTGTGTTCTTTCAATCGAAACAATATGGATTGCGAGGAAACAGAACGCGAACGTGTAAAAACAACTCGTTATGCTCGCGTTGTTACTCACGATCGCGTCATGTTGAATTACTGACGAATAATTATTTTTAACACATACACTGCCCGTGTCCACGTATTTTCCCCTCATCTGTAGGATTAATAAAATATCACATTCCCGTAGAGCGGAGTCCGATAATTCAATTCGTACCATCTCAATTGATAATTTAATTTTACAAAACGCGTTTACATTGCTATTCCGTTGCACCCTAATTCAATTTCTTCAATATTTACTTTATTGGACGTTTATTACGAAATGTTGGCCACGTTAACAAGAGACCATAAGTTAATGAATTTCGCAAAGAGGTTGCGAGAAAAATTCAAGCTGTCCCGCTACAGAAATATCCTTTCCTTCGGAAATATTCATCAATCGCTCAACTGTACGATAAAAATATCTAAGGATGTGTATTCACATCTAAATGGAAAGGGGGGAAATTGCCAATTATGTAATATTATCCCTGGAATTTTGCACTCCGCTTACGTGGCCACAAAAACACTCGTGTGTGCGATGACATCGTCGCTTATACGATTAAGGGAACGGAAGTTTCGCGTTCCCTCGCGGAGAAGTTTTCGAAAAATTGAGTTCGTTCGAAATGTGCGGCTTTAATAATGCACGAGGATCTCCCCGGAGTAATGCACAGCTGAAATATGGACGTACGCAGCTCGAGATAAAAAATTAACGCGCGAAGAGCCCGCAACATACGGACGACCTTATTTGTCTATTTATATAAGTGACAATATATAGACTCCGATTTTAGCGCGTGCATTTCGATTCAAGGCTTTGAGTTAATTGAACAAAGGGCGGTAGAACGGTTGCAGTAATTTATAAAAGCAAACGCTCATTCAGCGTACTGCAAGATTAATATTACTCGCTCGAAAAGTTCAAAAAGATCTTTCCGGATTATGTAAATGTTTCTCCTTTCAATTTTCTGAAATTCAATTAATTTGTCTCGTTATATTTGAGTGCAGCCAACGCGAGACAACGACAATTCAATCCGCGTCTAATAGAAGCAATACCGAAGCAATTAAGTCGGAAACTAACGTTCTCCCGAATCAGTATTGCAATAAATACACGCGAAATACGTCACCGATATCTTTATACCTTTGGATGTCCATTGACACCCGACTCGGACGTTACAATTAATTTCTTCACAATTGTACATACATTAGAGAGATTAAATTTCAATGAAGTCTGACGTGTGTGCAGACACACCTAGGTATTACGATTCTGTAGAATTGTTATTTTCAGCTAGATCGATCTTAGAAGGTCGGTGCATTCGCACTAGACGCTCGTCAAAAAGAAGTTGACACTAATAATAACAGTAAAATATATAAGTGTATGTACTTTTGCAACAAAAAAGGAGTAAATTTACTGACGCATGTAAATATATATGGGAACAGATGGTCCCAACATTACCCGCTGTAATAATTGTAATTTTACATGTAAGTTTTTTTACGGTGCGCGTTTAGACAAATTAAACATTTAGAATGTGAAATTACACGAGGCAAAAAGGAGGAGGAAATTTGCCTTTCGTATTTTTCCGTACTATCAGCAACGGCTGTAGCACTAATGCACGTAAATATAGGCAATGGCAGGCGAATTTTATCTGCTCTAGTTATGGCTCGTAGTACGTCCCACGCGACTTACTATGTGACTCCAACTGAACGTGACTGAAAGGGTTAACGTCTTCGATATCAATCACTTTTAAATAAATGTTCGTACACATTAAGCTGTTTTTCGGCAGCGAGTGTAAGAATCTTCGAATTAATCTCTCTGTCCGGGGGTGAACTTTATCCCTAAATAATATTTAGATTGTTTTGCCCAAAGACCATAGACATGCACTTAATAAACTCGAATGTAAATGTAATGCGGAGCGAACTTTGCTCAATTATTATCGATTGAATTTTAGAAAAGGGAAGAAGCCAACGCGCGGGGGCTATGAGCGACGTAAAAGATTCAATCATGGTAACGGCGGTATCTAGGTCGCATTCAAATGATTTATAAGGCTCGTGTGTGGCGTAATCGACTCATTTTCAGTTTCCGCGCGAAAACACAATACGCGAAACGCCGGAACGAGGCGGCATAGATCCGGTGCCGAGTTATTGACCCGTAATTCACACCGACATTCAACGTTAAAGGTCGCCTATCTGCTCCCAAGAGTCTCGCTGTTGCAACGCGTTCCGTCTCGTTGCCCAAATAAAGCGACAGGCATCCTAAAACTGTTCAGATGCGCCGCCCACCGCCGGAGCGATACAAGACACATTTAAAAACGCGATTCAATTATATTCCAATCGACAATCCGACTCGAAATATATCTATAGCGTTCCTCTTTATTTACAGCCATTCGCAGTTCTGATAATAATATCATATCACTTTCTAAAATTTGTCTTAATATAACGTACACTCTAAAAGTCAATCAGTGGATTAGCACTGAAAACAATGAACGTTCACTGATTCACAGTTTTAATGCACTGATTGACTTTCAGAGAGAATTTTCTCTTAAAATTTATCCCGTGATCGTGAGGCAACATGGCATTTAAAATTTCGAAAACTCTCATAAAGGTCTTCAAAATGCCACGTTGTTCCACGATTACACGATTTTCAGGGCAAATTTTAGGAGAAAATTCTCCCCGTGTAGATAACACAACGTACAGGGTGAATCAAGTTTCGAAATCTCTGTGCAATTCTATTCATTAAAATGTTCAATCCTGTTTGCAATTAATTTCGAGCAGTTTTATCGCAACAAGAAGCCTTAATGATCAAAAAACACGGTCGATCTTCAAATTTCAACAAACGACATTTAACAACTTCAAAGTTTGTTTGACCGTATCTGGCAGTTTTTATGTTCAAGGCTCGCTACGTTTCGACCATGGGTTGCGGTCCTCTTCAAGCGAACTAAAAATACACCCACAGAAAAAATTGCCAGGTCCAATGCTATTACACTTCAATGTATCATAAAATAGAATCGATCTATAGCGTCAATCATATTTATTATAGAGAAAGGAATATTTTAATCTTATGTGAAAAATTCTAAAATCTAAGATAAAATGATAGTATCGTCTTTTGCCGAATATCGCGGTGCCAACTTCGTGCGTTGTAAGATGGAGGGAAAATTTATTCTAAACGCAAAAATATACAAAGTTACTCTTGTCTCAATATAGTAAGTCAATCGTTTTTTAATTATACAGAGGAGAATAAGAATTTTTGACTTTATTTCGATATTGTCTCATTTTTATACTAAATGGGGCTGCGACAAATATAAATGCGTCAAGAATACTTTTGGTCTCGGTAACAGAAATCCTTTCCGAGGGTGTACGAAGCAGGAAATTTTGAGATTAACACATGAACAAAGTGCATAACTGAAGTCCGAGATAATTTCAAACGACATTTAATCGGGCTTGCGCTACGAATCAATAATTCCCCCTTATAGTAGTCGTCGCGACAGAAAAGTACTCTCTCGCGGGTACTCGTATTACGTTCCATTAGGATCATTTAACGTGCGCAGCGCGAGTCCTTTCACGCCTCGGGAGGTAGTTCCATCTAATTTAGGGATTTAACGACGTGTGGAAGACGGATGGGCGAACGGTGAGGTATCGAGTGTCCTCTAACTACCTGCCGCGAAGGAATGCTCGGGGGGTCCTCGCGGCCCAGCGCGCGATTTTCGCGCCGCGCGACTCCAGCCCGATATACCGTTTCACCTTACCGAGTTCCGCAACGGCACGCGAAATGAAAGAAATTAGTAGCGCCGGATTACGCTCATTCCTCTTCTCACGCGGCGGCGCGTTAATTTCATTGTCGCGGTGAACGCGAACACTTTGAGGTCAACACACTCGCGACGCAGCTGAAAACGTTATTCTCGTTTTCTGCCTACGCGCGATCGAACGAGATCGTTGCAATAACGCAAGTAAAATGAATGGAATTACACGGAGATCGTCGAAGTCGGGGCCCTTATTTGTATTCTGTGCGTGCAGAGGCGTCCGCAGGGAAGCCGCGAGAGTCAGCGGAAAATTAAACGCCTGCTCTCCCCTTGATAAAGAGATTTGTGTAAACTTCAGGCTTACAAGTATTATACATTCAAAAAATTATAATATTCACAAATATTATACATTCAAATTTATAATATTCCTAAATAATATGTAATACTCCAAATGTTGTATTTCAATACATTTTTTAACACCGTAAAGAATTATTTGACGCCAATGCATGATCAGTGTAGAAAAATTGCCAAACGACACTAACTGGCAAATTTCTTTAATTAGACTTCGATACGTGAATTAATGCGTTTCTTTAAACAAGCAGAGAGGAAAGTCTTCTATCACGAGATCGCAGGTTTTCAACGCCTAAATTCAATCACAAATCTATTTTCGCGACGATTGCAGGATCTAACAATGAATTGTCCGCTAAACAGAGATTTCCGAGGGGGGAAACCGCCGAGGGCGTCGTGGTGTACAGATTTGCGGCATTACTGGGCATTACTAGGCATTTATTTGGGCATTAGTTCGGGCATTGGGCCTTGCTGGGGCATTTTAAAGATAAAATAAGATAATAAGGTAAAGTAATGCCCACTGGGCATTGGTGTACGAGATTTTGGTCAGCGGTTTCCCCCTCGGAGATTTCGCACCAAGGGCCAATACGTTCATGGCGGAATCAACCGACGACGCCTGTTAATTTAACTCCACTATCCCATATTAGGATCCTGTCTCACAATAGGAGACTTTCCTCTATCCGCAGGTCTGATAACAATTTTTATAATCAATTAGAAATTAAAGAGGCCGTTTAGGACCGGGCATAGATGTAAGTAGCCTAAGTTAACTGGCTACTTACACCTATGCCCAGTCCCGGCCTCTTTAATTTCTAATTGATTTTATATCTTAAAGGACCTATGTTAAAATAATTTTTATAATGTACCACCTTCTAAAAATCTTGTACAACAATGCCCACTAATGCCCGGTAGGCATTACTTTATCTTGTAATGCCCCATTTTATCTTTCTTTTCGTCTTATTTTATCTTTATAATGCCCCAGCAAGGCTCAATGCCCAAACTACCGATACAGCACCAAAGCTTTCAGAAACATTTCAGAAAACATTGTTGCAATGTTACAATGCTTCTGAAATGTTTCTGAAAGCCTTGGTGCTGTACGGGTGATGCCGAAAAAATGCCCAGTAATGCCGCAAATCCGTGCACCACAATGCCCACGGTTTTTCCTCTCGCCGTTAGTCGAGCGCTCGGGTCCGATCTCCAATTTCTGCAACAAGTCTCGATCGTCAGGCACCGCGTAACCTCTGCGTTGTTAACTTCATTGTTAATTTCTAAATTCACAAGCTCTCTCTCTCTCCCCTCGCGTTACGCAAACGGGAGATTTCAGACGGTCGCGCCTTCGCCTTTCACCTCCCCGCGAGATGCGTTTCGTTTTTTCTTTGTGCGCGAAAAGAAGAAGAAGAAGAAGAAGAAGAAGCCAGAAGTGGCGCCTCTTCGAAGCGCATCTATTCCAGTACCCGGAGAGGCGGCGACGGTGCCGAGGGCAACCTGAGGCGAAGACGCCGCGCTCTCCCCCTCGTCCTTACCCGATCGCGGGATCAGTTCCTCGCGACTGTCCCACCGGCTCGGCAGGGAAGAAAATTAATTCGGGAGAAACTCCGTCCTCTTCTCCCCTACCCCCCCCCCTCCGGCCCCCTGGAAAATTTCCACCCACTTCTGCCGCCCACCTTCGCGGCTGCTCTTCAATTAACACGGACGGCAACCTCGAGCGCTGACGGACGCGGTACCGCTCGTGTGAAAGTGCCGCCCGTTCCCTCGGAGGCGAGCGAGCGAGCGAGCGGCGAGAAATGACGATGACGATGACAATAATAATAATAATAATAAGAGGAGCCGCGCGCGGCCCGACCGGGCGTATGCGGCCGGAAAAGGGTACGCGGCCGCGTAGCCGTGTTAGCAAACAAACTGGTGGTCGCGCACAGGTGGACGGCCGCTTTTCGCGAGCCATCTGGTCGAGTCGTGCCCCCCGCGGGGTCGCTTACCTCGGGAGTCGCGGCGTCGACCGCTCGTCTCGACCCTGGTCGGCGGACGCACCGGGTCTTGGCACCGTCAGGCCCTGCGAAGCGAGGCGAGCCGCGGGACGCGAACAGGAGCGACGAGGCTGACGGCGAACGTGCGCGTACGCGGCTGTCACCAAAACGCTCGGAACACTGTCATCGCTGGGATGGATCTGGCCACGCGCAATGTTACCAACGGACGCGGCCGCATTGTCACTAATCTGGTGGCCACGCGCCGCGCGCGCGGCGCTCGCCCGGGCCGCGCGCGCGGCGGCCATGTTGCCCGTCGGTCGCTCTCGCCGAGGCTCCGTGTCGAATGGCACGTTGTCGCGAGAGGAAATTGAAAAGCTGTAATGCCCGTGGCCCGTTCGAAATGAGACTCGACGAGATTTCTTTCCTTTTGTGAATTCTTAGAGTGCAAAAGGAATCTCTCTTGTACGCGAAAAAGAGCGCAGAGTTACGTGAAAACGAATTCTTTTCGAACTCTGGTCTTGGAACAAAAAAAATTGGGAGGAAAAGGAATTCATTTCGTAACTCGGGAATTCGAAAGAGAGTCTCTTTGGATTCTTCGTGCTGTCTGGCAACTCAAACAGCACGAGTGATCGTTTATGAAATTTCGAAAGGAATGGACTTTTTTAAATTCTACAGAAATTAGCGGAGTCTGTTCGAGATGAACTCAAAGGGATTCCTTCCCGTTTAGAAAGGATTCTCCTTAGTATACTTTTCGCCTTCTTGTGGGAGTGAAACGGCTCAGAATGGGCGATTTGACGAAAGCGAATTCTTTTAAACTTTTAAAAATATTTGTACAACAGAACTGTGTTAGTTCAATTCGTTCTTTGTCTCTTTCCAACTGTTACTTCAGAAAGAGACAAACGTGAGTGAAACTGAGATTAAAGTTAAGCGACGTTTGGTGGAACCAGACCTAAGGCTCATAGTCGATTCTTATTTCAAAATCATCTTAAGTGTTGTCTTAAGAGGCTAATACGGCTCTGCGATTGGTTAAAAACACACTAAAAGTATATTTAAGAATCAGACAATCTTAAATACGAGAACGGACTATGAATACCGGCCTAAGGGCCGTGGCACACAATCGGCCTTGGCAGCCACCGCCACAATTCTCTATGATCGGTCAATTCGTTCACCGCTTACGTCTTAGGCCCGGTCTACAATGAGTCGTTAGTCGTTAGTCAGAAGTCGCAACTATATGTTGATCCTTTTCCTTTCTGGGTGGAAGAAAAAGGACCGACATATAGTTCCGACTTCTGACTAACGACTAAACAACTCATTGTAGACCGGGCCTTATTAATTGCTTTAGTCCCAGTCTACAATAGAG
>NW_011967243.1:3484721-3518089 GCF_000949405.1 Vollenhovia emeryi | reverse complement strand
TGTACAGACCATTTTTCTGAATAAGAAATATTGCAAGAGGTATTTAAGATGATCTTTAAATATAATAATTGACTGGAAACAAAGCTTAGTGTGCACTCAGTGCGCACTAGTGCAACCAACCGAATTCGCTATTAGTTACCATGTGCAGCTTTTAGCTACGGCAGCTATTACTATTTTTATTATTTATGTACCGATACTACGCGATCTCTCCAAGGTATTTGGCGTGGAGTGTATCTAAAGTAGCTTTTCAGAAAGGGAATTACATTATTCAAGAATAGGCTGCAGGGAGCAGCTAATCCGAGTCTATAAAAAGCTAGTCTTCCTCGTTTGCTAATAAGAGGGTGGTGGAGAAAGGTACTTGAGAAGATAGAAGCCTCGTTTACTTTGATCGTGGAGTCGAAACGAAACGCCACGTGAAAAGGTTCACCGTGTAGTTTCACATCATTTTTATAACAGACGTGCCTGATAAAAATTACAGAGCACGAATTAGAATACGCAATGATATTCCAGGTCAAGAGGGAAGAATTTTCCGCGATAAAACTTGATACTGCAAACACAAACGAATCGCGTTAAATATAGTTGTAGCTAGAAATAGTCAATTTGAAAGTATAAATTTCAAAACTAGTATATATATCATTCGTTACTTAACAATGAACTTGTCTTTTTGTAATCATTTATGTTTGCAATGTGATTACCAAATTTCTACATTGTAGAGGAAAGTCCCCTATTATGGGAAAGCGGGGTTTCTGCTAAATTAATAGTCATCTGTTGGTTCCGCCATGAATTTATTGCCCTTGGAGTGAAATTTGTTTAGCGGAAAATTCGTTGTTAGATCGTGTAATCGTTGCGAAAAAAAAGATTTGTGATTGAATTTGGATGTTGAAAATCTGCTATCTCATATACTAGAAGTATCTCTATTTAACAACAGGGGACTTTTCTCTATATATAAACGTAGAAATTAATTGAAGATATATTAATAAAAAGTGAACCTTCAATTTTCCAAAATTAAACGTAAAGTCCCGAACAACTATATTTATATGTTGCATTGCAGCTTTGTATACGTTTTACGCTTGCACGTTTATTTAATACTCGCGATAAAGAATCGGTTGTATACTAAACAATATTACATGCCAAACCACTTCGCCATATCACACGTCTGAACAATGTATTTTTTTTTACTTTACAGTGGAAGTCAAGATGGTGCGTTATGCGGAAATTATCGCCAGTGGCAGGTAACGTCTCAAACCCCCTTGTCTTCAAACTGCAGTCGCTAACAACAGTCTAGCTGTTTTGTCGTACGTTTACCTCGGGAATGGGCTAATAATAATCTTTAATTAATGAGCGTTTGATAAAATTGTGTGAACGGCGTGCACGTGCACAGATTTGCGTTGTGCCACGGTTGCGTTACACGTACAGCGGAACGAAAGAAGGAAAAGGAAGGGAGCAATAAGATAATAAACAGGAAACATTATACACTCTCGAAGCGTTCCTACTTTTTGCTCCCGCTACAACGTTGATACGAGCGGTATCTCGCAATTTGCATAATAGACCCTCCCTCTTATCTCCGCTATGTTGCGTCTGCTTGGCAAACACCGTGCAGAGTACACCATAATACTTATTTTTATAACGTGTTCTTCGTTTTGATTTTACGGTCGAGGAGATTTTGAGACCCTACCGCGAAATAAGTGTCGCTTTAGCCTGTCGCAAGCCGACGTGCTGATGAAAATGGACTATTAATAAGTGTAGAGGGTTGCCAGTAATTTTTCTTAAATAAACAAAAGTGACCTGAAACTTTCATGCAACGGAAGTGTATTAATTGACTCCGTCTTGCATAATATAGCGATACATTGCGGATGCATGTATATAATCGAACGTATCGCATTTTATAACAAATTTGGATTGCGTATAATTAAACCGGTTAGTTAGCAAGCTTCGATTTAACATAGTTGAAACGCTGTTTACGCAATTGTTCGATATCCGTTTGTTTAAAATTAATTGTGGCGATTGAGTGACGGATTTCTGCATTTCGTGCGTTACAAATTGGTGGAATTTGTCATCGAAAAATTAATTAGTTCCACGTTTCCCTCCCGTCAAAGGACCCCTCCTGCTTGTTATCGATACAAAGGACCCCCCCTCCCTTCCTTGGAGCTTTCTAGGGTGACAGCTGGCACATCTGTTGCTGTGCCTGAAGCAACAAAAAAATTTCCAAGAACGGCTTTGCTCCTGGCAATAGCCATTAATATATGATCCCTGTAACTTGAGGATATTTTCGAACCGAGAATTTGAACGCTTCATAAATTCTTAGGTGAAATTTGACAAAGAGAACGTAAACGTACGACGAAATTTATTTCGAAACGTGAATGCACACGGAATTAATGTGTATGGCAAAACGTTGAATGCATTTACGTTAATAAATATCAAACGTCTGTCGTTTGTTAATTATACGCGTATTAATTTATTTACGCGCATAAGAAAACAAATCTCTTTAATTTAGTAGATGAGAGAGGCTGAAAACCGTCGTTAAAAAAACATTCGAAATGAAGATTCCTTTTCTTTTCGTTAACAGATTGCTTGCATTTGCAACTTTATGGGGACAGTAAGGACCGTTACAAGCAAGGCCAAACGAAAGCATCCCTGAGCTTGCAACACTTTCTGGGAGTGGAGAGTGGTTTCACCCTCGACAAAGAATCCAATACGATCGCTATAATTTGCCAAGATGTGACAGTCGTCCTCGCTTTCGATACGCGAGAGCGATTGATACAGTGGCAAGTTAAGATCTCCAACAATTTAGGCGAAGGTAAGTTGTGCGCGAATTATGTTATTGCGATGAAGAGCGAGAGACAGAGAGAGAGAGAGAGAGAATGCGCGAGAGGCATGATGTATATTATGGATACGCATAATATGCGAGATTCCGAGATGAAAATGATTATCTCGTATATTTAATACGCCAATTTTTCTCGACAGATCAGCAGTTCTTGATACTCATCTCCTCGGTGCCATCGAAAGCGAAGTTCAGTAATGGGCCGGCGCACTTGCACATTCAGGACCGTCGATTCTGCATCACCATCGGCGTGCCCCCCCGGCTCGTCGGTATCTGGGAAATCGCGCATCTCCGACGATACGGCGTGGTCGAGGGCAGATTTTGCTTCGAGGGCGGCTCGAGATGCGGTCGGGGGGAGGGGCTGCACGTCCTAATAACCGATCAGGGGGACGACATAGTCAAAACGTTGCAGTTGGCGGCTGAGGGGAAGCTCACCACAAAGAAACGATCGCCGCTTGGTAGAGAGCAATTGTCGTTGCAGGACAGTCCGGGGCGACGTCAGTGTTCCCGCGCCGAGACCAGAGCCAGCGATTTCTTCTCTTCGGCCGTGTATTCAACGTCGACGTACGAGGAGCACTGCGACAGCTGCAAGAATGAGAGCTCGCCGTATTGGTCGTCCACGGAGAGCAGGCAACAAACGGAGATCGATGGCGATTACAGCTGTAGAGACACGGTGTCCATTTCGGAGCTACCTGATCAACAGCCCGGTGGCGAGTGGCGTAGCTGTTCGCTCACTCGTCAGGGTGCGACGGGCCTCGAGAGGTGCGCGAGTTGCATCAGTAAACTCGGCACTGTCTCGAAATCATCGACCTTGATCACCACGACCATGAGCGGCATAAGCAGTCCCGCTGCAAGCACGTTGAACAATCTAGGATGTCACTTGCAACCCCGTACCTTCGACCGACTCTCTCTGTCCTCGTACAGCAGCAGCAGTCACGAGAGCGATTATTCCAGCTCGCAGCAAATCGAGTGTCAATGTGCGCAGTCGAAAACCGCCCAGTCTCAGGCAGCGCAGACGACGGCTCGCCAAATGTCACCGAGCCCGAGCACGTTACCGCCGAGACCGCCGAAACCGTCCCAACCGCCCTCACTGCCAACAACCAGCCAGTCCGTCACTGCCAAGAAGCCTAAGAAACCGCCGATGCCACTTCCTGCTGAACAGCAAGTCTGCGTGCACGCTAGGAAACCCCAACAATCTCAACAAGCTCAGCAACAACCCCATCAACCTCGCAGCGGCACTGCGGGACCCTACGAGAACTACGACATTCCCAAAACGATTCTAGGGCATCACATGTTGCTGGAACAAGGTCCGCAACCGGACCAGTATTACGATACACCGAGGAAAATTAAGGAATGCCTCACGCTGCCGAAAACTTATCCCAATTACGACACACCTCAGGTGCCGCAGGCTGTGGTCCTGCAAGGATGCGGTTGCCCGGCAAAACTCAAAGTACAGTCGCCTAGATCTTCGGGATGCCCTTGTCACAATGTCATGAGCTGGGCCGGCTTTGTCTTACCCTACTGCCGACGTGGCGCGGGAATCGAGCCTACCGGCGTCACGGTTCATCCCGTGAAGCTGTCGGGCGAGGGCAAGATGCCGGTAGTGAACGCCAGTGGAGAAGTTGCCATTTACGCAACGGCCAAAAGGGTAAACAAAAGCGAATCCGCCGACGGGAAGTCTACGGAGAACTGCGGCTGTGCCGCGGCAAGTAAATCCAACAATTACGAGAACGTCGAACCGGTGATAGACACGCAACCGGAAGCGAAGCAAGCGAATTACGTCAACATCGATTTTACGCAATCGCTGGAGCATTACGAGAACAGCAAGGATGTTCTAACGAAGAGCAGTATCTCGCAGGAAGAGATTGAGAAATTCGCGGATCAGCTGAAAGAACCAGCGCCCGAAGCGCCGAGCGACAATACTTCGAAGATTTGCGAGAAATGCGGCCACGCGAAGGAAAAGGAAAACGATTATTTAGTCATGGATCCGGATAAGCAAACCTCGAAGAAGCCCTTCCCTGCTTATTTACCGATGCAACCGGCGCACAACGCTTGTTCAAAGGAAATCTTGTCCAGGCTTTGCAGCGGCATCAAGAGTTCCAGCAATCCGACGTTATCGGGCTCCACGTTGCTTGAGGTGAATAAGAAGCGTTCGGACTCGGAGTATCGCGTGCCAGGATCGGCGATGTTGTCCAGCCCGTATCTCAGGCGTCGTTATCTGGACGTGGGTAATGTTACGGAGGCCGGCGGTAGTGTAGGCATACTTCTCAGGAAGCGATCTTACTCCGCGGAGTCCGCGCATTACTTGGACGATGAGAGCCACACTTTTCCGTCCACGCTTACCATCCACAAGTGCTCGAGCGAAGCGGACAAGAACTCTTTGGTGACCGGCGAGTCGCACAGCTCGTGCGTCAACTCCGAGAGTAAGATCAACAGTAGCCACGAGAGCGGGCAGATGTTGACGGCCGCGTCTCAGCCGTCGTTCATAAAGATCCGACGCTCGTCGTCCGTGCCATCCAAGACCGGGCACAATAGAGATTCCTCGAGCAGCAACGATTCCGGCGTATCCACCGGCTCGTTGAGCCACCGAACGGCGGAATTCGTCGAGTTCGAGCTGTCATTGGCGACACCCGCCGCCTCGACAGTAAAGCAGAACATGCTGTCGGTCTGCCGCAAAAGCCCACCGCCCACGTGCTATCACAGCAGCCTGCCGAGGAAGTCCAAGTCCAGCGATCCTCTTCGTGAGATTTCCTTCCAGTTTCAGAAGATCAAGATACCGACGAAATCTTCGTCTGCGGAGGCCGACATACCCACGTGTTTACCGAAGACCACGAAGGGCTTCAACAGCCCCGGTGAGGTCTCCAATACACCTTATATCGATTCACGAAGTACCAGCAGCGGTACCTCCGACATGTCAGATTACATCGAAACTTTGTCGTTGTCCTCACACTCTTCGTCCGATACGCCTGACAGTCTCAGGTAGGGTCTTAGTTGCAACTTTTGCAGAAGTTGTTTTGTCTTTCTTCCAACTTCTTCATTTATATATCACTCCGTCAAAATTAATGAAGCTGTATACTATATAATGTATAGTTTCTTACGGATTTATAAGATATTTAGAAATTGTTCGACTTTCTTTCAGCCATAAATTTTGTTTTGTATATAACTTGGTTATCGATTTATTGTTGGTCCAACTTTTTTTATTTTACTGATGGTTGGTTTTGGAGATGTTTTTTTTTAAATTGGATCTTCTCTGTGTATTATAGTCCAATAAAAATAAATTTAATACACATTGGTTTTACTTGGACCGTAATAGTTGGCAGATAATTCATAACGGTGCAATTAAATGCTTTTATTAAATTGCTTGTGGTTGCTTGTGTAAATAATATATAAGTGTAAATAATATAAGAAAATCGTGTGCATTGTAGATTAGGAGGCAGAACAGTAGCAACAACTCTTCGACCTCGTAGCGGGAAGGAATACTATAAGATTGATCGAAGTATCTTGGTAGAGCAGGGACGGATTCTCACAACGGCATCTGCCAATTATGCAAATATCACTCCAGTATTAGAAAAGAGCGAATCACCGTCACCTGGTTATATGAGCAGTTCACCCTTTGAGCAACCACAACCTACTCGTGAGCACTTTCTATTCCCCGAAGTAAGTACGACAGCCCTCAAGAAAATGAATCGAATCTAGATCGAGTTACATAACATCCCAATAGCAATAGTTTAAATACTTTGGCATGAAAGAGGCAATTTGTGAATGTAATCGCCTTATCTCTATATTTTTTAATTGATGTATAATAATTGTATTATATTTCTCTTATTGCAGGAAGCTTGAACGTAATAATATTGTTTGGGAAAAAAAGAGTTAAAAACTTCAAGTTCCTAGGAATTCCAAACAAAAAAAGAGTAAAAGTATTCACGGTAGAAATTATAATTGGGGCATTGTGACTATTTACACTATACGCGGATATCTGGGGTTACAAGCACTTTCGAAGTATCTATCATTCGACACATACCAATATATACGTAGTATAGTATGTCAAATAATCAAAAGTCTATAATTCTTAAGACCACGGAAGCGCTCTTTAACCAAATTCGGACATTCGTTTCAATGATGTTTTCGTAAAGTCTTCCTCTAAAGAGCACAATCATAATCTTAAAAAATGTAAAAAAAAGGAATATCAATCTACAAAAATCTAGGTACTAGCGTATAGTCGAAATAATGTCAGTAATCAAACACTTCCTACAACGACTCAAACAATTTCTAAAATATGCTCAATAAGAAACTAATAGTTTGTATAGTAAGAATCCTGCCCTAGGGTAAAAGATATGCATCTTATACTTTATATGGGTATATCGTTTTTTAAATACTTTCTTATTTTGTATGAGTATACTCTTCTATATAGACTATTGTACAGTCATCTTTAAAAAAATTTAATGAGATTAATAACTCTTAGAATTTCAAATCAGAGTTCTTAAAATTTTATGGAACGATAAATTAAGGTACGACAAAATTATAACATCAGATCATGTCCTTTTTCGATCCTACAATTTGAAAACGTTGAAGTGCTAGTTTATACTTGTTTCTAGATTTTACAAACTCAAATTGACAGTGTATAAAATAGGAGTGACTCCAATGTGACAAATGTGCAAAGTATTGAAAACATTGTCGTTGTAATCGATTTCTCTGTAATCTATGAAGTTTTAAGAATTCGTATTTGGAAAATACAATTAGAGACCATTTGTTTGTACTGATTGAAAAAAAATATCTATCCACATTCTGTACAACAAAAAATGCACTGAATATAGTCAGTTGCATAGCATTCACAGGGTTTTCCTACTTACAAGTTACTTTTTAAAGATTAAGATAAAATGTTACAGCCTTTAATGGTCTTCTTTCTAATGGGACACACATGGTGTGTGTAAATACCATAGTATCTGGGCAATCAAAGACGGCACTATATATAGATTATAATCAAGTATTTCTGAACAAGATTTACGAAATGCGTAAAGATCGAGTTGTTTCAGGATTTTGATAATCGCCAATATTTCTGAGTTTTATACAACATATTTTTAAAAATCTTTTACATTTCAACTGTTTTTATCAAATCTTTTTGATATCATGAAGTGAAATGACTTAATGCAAATGTAATGCAATTTTTCATCCTGTTTATACATTTCTTTTCATTTCACTTATTGTTGCATTGTACTTAAAGCGCATATACTTAAATATTTAATTGTGATCAGTGTGTGCTGTACACACATTTCTATAAAGCGTTTACCAAAAATATTTATTTTTATTCCATCGGTGCATATTCTATTTAATACATTAGGAACAGATAGATGAACTATGAAATTAATATCTATTTACAACGATTATTTTAACTCTAAAGCTATACGATATTCTATTTCTAATATATCTTTTTTTTTATAAGTTAGAAATATGCGTCCTTGAGCACACATTTTGTGCTTTTTTTATCCTCAGTTTTTTAGCATTTATCTATTTCGTTTTCACGAGAGGAGATTACAAATTTATGAGAAGGAATATAATTCATATAATATTGCACATACAGTAAAATATCATGCTGAAGAAGTTAGCATAATAGTGATATTAAACGCAATAATAAAACCTTAGAGTTATACATTTATAAGGCCGGTATAATTAATGCACAGAATTTTGTTTTATATTCGTTATACATTATTATACCTGGCAAGTAAATCAAATTAATGTTTATGATCAAAATCATGGATGTTGCCATCACTAACCAGTGCAGATTTGTAAGCATTGAACTTGCGGGACAATACATATTGTTAGATGTGTTACAGATTGCAACGGCATTAATAACTTTATACCGTAGCACAAAACAATGTTTCTTGATGCCTAAGAAAATAGAAGTTCAATTATTCAATTTTCTTAGATACTAGATATTTTGAAGAATCTTTATGATGCAAAATTTTCTTGCCGTTGCATTCTTATCACATCTTATATCATTCCTTAAATGACATATGGAATTATTTTTCCATTAGGCCAAACTTTAACACAACATTGCTTTGTACACGAGAGAATATTTTTTACTCTTAAAACTTTATCCGCTTGTGTTCTATATACACTGTTATAATAGCATTAAATCCGTAAAGTCTATTGCAATATGCATTAATTTAGATTAAAGACATCTAATGTTCTTTCACAATGTGGAAAGATACATACAACTGATTTTATATAAATTATAAAAGTATTAAAGAGTAGTATTATATTATACAAGACTGAGAAATAGTTGGTGTAATGAGTGGTAGAAAATATCTACAATACTAGAATGTATAATTTATGTACAGGCCTATGCGAAACTTGGAAATGGATCATTTGTAAAATTTTTGGTTCGTCTGTCTACTGAGCACATCTCAAAAAAGTTGGCGTCATTATCTACCATTAACAAACACGCAAACGAAAATATTCTTTTGGTCTTTTCTTTGCTTGAGGTATGTAGAAATTTTACAATAGTTAACTGCATCAAATAGACAGTAGAAGCCTTAATAAAATACTGTATACAAAAACTACTTGTAGAAAGTGATACTAAGACTCATTGAATTATGAGATAATTTGCGTATATCGTTTAGATATTTTACGCTTTACGCAAATATAACGGTATACAAAACAATTGAATTTATATTCCTCTGTAACTGGATTTTACGGCTCCAGGAAATTCATAAATTGTAATATCTTCAAAAAAGTGTATTCATAAGATAGAGAGCCGTCATTATATGTATACTACGATCAGTACGTGTGCGTTCGCGCGCGCTTACGTAAATATGTATAACGAATGTGGAATTGCATGCACTTGAGCAGGAGAGAATGTGTCGAGTGCTAAATCTTCTTGCATATACTAATTTATCTATCGGGAGTGATTTTCTATTTCGCTTAATTTTCTATAGGTTTTTTTATATCAGTGTACTCGAGGCATTATTGTATATGATGAAATCAGATTTATAATAATTTATATTTTGAATCACAGTGATCAAGTAACTTAAATTTTTTCTGTCTTAAGTATCATGTGTGAAGTAGAAAGTTACTCGTATAAACACGTGCTAGTCAAGAATCAAGTACTATATTGTAGTCATTATATATTTTTACTGCAAAGAAATTGTATATTATGCATAGCTTAAAAATTGAGCACATGTCTACTGATTCATTTCATTCTTGGAATTATTTCTCAATTTTCGAATTATGGACCAAATATTTGTTAATCTGCGAAAATGAGGAGAGAAATATTATTATATTTTATAACGATACATAATTTTATGACGAGTGATAATATAATAAGAGCAGATTAGATAATAAATAAGCATGGCTTAATTGTTCCAAACATGAACAAATTTTATTATTCTGTCCGCTCTTATCGCATTCTGTTCCAAATACTTGATACTAAAAAACTGCAACATTTATATTACTGTAATTTATTCCTAAATGTATATTCTTGTACTTTTATTTAAAATAAATACGTCGAACATATTTATATAAGATACATTTGAAGTACATGTGCTAACTTTTAAGCTAGAAAAACCATATCTAAGAATTTACTAATGATACATATTGATTAATTATGTATAAAAATATATAAAATTAATCAATATGCATATACATATATATATAAATTAAAAATAAGTTTCAAAGGGTATTACCGATGCTCTTATTCATAACCGATGTACATAGTTTTGGTGTAACCATAGCATATTAAATCTTTTATTTTGTGATTCAAGAATCTAGACATCGTAAAAGCGAATTTCAATTGTACATACATACCATGTATCACGACGAAATGCGCTCAAAATGTCTTCAATTTTATAAATTATTATTGAGATAATAGCGATTTAGTTACTCTGCGAATACATTTTATAATATATTGGAATAAGCACACTTAATCCGATTTATAAAAATATACATTTCCAAAATTATATATCCATGATAGAGAAAAGTTGGGTTTTATATTTTAAATTTCATCATTTCCCGTTTGTGTGTCTCATGTGTCTCGACATCTTTTTATTACTCTTGTTATAATACGTAAATGTCAGATATTCAGACTAGCCGCGTTTTATTGGATTATTGAATATGAAAGGGAGCTGCTTTAAAAATACAACTGATTCAAATCATTCCACACTCAATCGCCAGTACAGCTTTTCATATCTATTGACGATTATTAATTATGTTAAATAATTTTATTTGACGTAGTAGTAATGCGTACTTATAATTAGAAAAGAGAAATCCATTAAGTGATAAAAGTACATAATCGAAAAGCGAATAAAATCTATTTCCTTTGACAATCTGTTCTACAATAAATTTTTTTTTCGTGTTTTAATAACACGAGGGAAGTATCAATACTTGTCAGTGCTATCGTACTGCATGCCAGTTTTATGAAAAAAAAGATATTTAGAGAAATTTTACATAAGAAAAAGAATCGTCCATCAAAAACTAATTTTTTCCTTTTTACATGGTACAGAGTCTTAAAAAGGTGTATACTGATGGCAAAATGTTAAATAGCTTGTTCTTTGTAATTTTTATGAAGGTTGTATGGGCACTCAGATTTTATTTTTAAGTTACAATGGAATAAAGGAACTGCACAAGAAATGCTCAATATTGGAAAGAAAAGTGGATCCATATAAGTACGGATATTCTAAAGCGTTCGAAATAAATTATTAATTGCTATTTGTATATACCTTTGGTCTATCTTACATGGAAAAAGTTACATGGTGTAACATGTAGAACAGGCATTGTATTCTAAAACACTCTTTCAGACGACTGGTGAGACTTTAACTCTGTTATTGAGAGATTGAAAAGTATATGAAAGCCCTCTTATTTTCTGAAATCAATATAATGAAATTGTGTGCGTGTGTATCACTAGGCCATCCCGCCAGATCGTAAGAAGAATAATGAAATATAAGTAACGAGACTAACGGAGCTTATGTATTAAATCGTCGAACGCATTTCACGGAGAGGGTTATTCACTTCGAACTTTTGTAATCACGATAAGAAGATAAGCGAGAAGATAAAACAAATTATAATTAAATTACTATAGTGCGCCGTAAATAAATTAAAAACTCGTATACAGTTTGTAGTAGCTCAAGTCATTGATTTACTAAGAAAGTAGAAGAAATAAAGAACTTAAAACGAAGAACTTGAAAAATAATTTTATACTCTTGTTATTTCCATCATCTAATAGATCCACCCACAATTTTATAATATTATGAAACATTAATTTATGTGCAATAATGATGAAATTATTTGCAACTCGTATCTTCTAAGAATATTACGAGACACTTACACGAACATTATCTTATTGATCAAACATTCGCGCTGTATACTTCGCGCTTATTAGTTCATTAAATAAATTATTCAAATAATTTAACAAGGCAAATGTGCGATCTCAATATTTACTCTGTCAGCCCAACAAAGCGTGTCTCTGTCGACAGGCACAGTCGGACCTTTAAACGAAGGGTGAAAATTAGAATTCTTTAAATACCTTCCGCAAAGCTCTCACCTGCTTTCCTCGAGGAACCGCCGAAACATTTAAGTAAGGGACACATTGGTATGAAACCGCACTTGCTCATCGCTCGTGGATTCCCCGACGGATTTCCCGATTCCACGAAATAACGTGATATTTTACAATTTTATTATTTATTATATTTTTCTTGTAATTTCCTTTACAATGCACACAATAATATAAAAAATAATTACAATATAAAATAAAAAAATACAACATCTATACAACACAATATTTCGCTCGACGTTACATACGAAATATTCGGTATGCACACAATAACATGAAATTCTTAATTGCATGTTTGGGATTAAAAATATCCCGAATGTATTTCTTAACGATCTCTTAAAAATAAATCAAATCTACAAAAATTGTAAGTAAATTTAAAGTAAAAACTTAAACGCGCAACAACTTCTATCCTATTATATGCATCCGATTACAAATATAATTACATTTAATAGTAATACATTGCAGTTAAAATTTTATCTATCTTTTTAATTAAGCAGTAATGTCCCCCTGTCCCTGCCTACCTGAATCCCTACCTACCCGTATTCCGCTGTATAGTCTTATTAATTTTCCTATCATTTTCCTACCTACTCGCGTTTCAGTTAATAAATTTTTGTTAATAAACCTACGAGTCTTTCGTTAAAACCGCGACGCGATTTATAAGAGGTTTGGAGTATTATACGCGCGCGATTTAATAGGGGTCTTTTAAATCTTAGACATATGCTAGAATAAATAAAGAAGGAAAGAATATAACCCACCCGAATTTTTGCACATAAGAAGAAATAAACATATATCATACAACATGTTATTCACATAATTCATCAAAGTGGTCAATATTGACCACTCGGCGTATCCCTTCGTTGGGCCAGATTGGACATACCTTTTGTTGCTCCCGGCCATACAGTCTGGTCATTTTGACCAGAGATCAGGAAGGAAGAAAATTCCTTCCATAGTCGGTTTATCGTCACCGACAAATATTTCATACGGTTCGAACTGTATGCGAGCGTCGATCGTATAAAAAAAATGCACGACCACGAGAAGTTAATTAAAGAAGAAAATTAATTCAAAATATTTACTGTATAAACTGATCAAAAATATTTTGACATCAGTTATTTGCTCGAGAATAGCTGTTGACTCGATCTTCTAATTCAAAATTCAAGTATAGATACGGAAAAAAAATTTACTTCGCGTTATATATATTTTAAAATATTTGAATTATATTCCGCGGTGAATTAAAATTTATAATGTTAATAAAGTCAAACAATTAATAATTTCTGGGACTTTTTCCTGAAAAACGATCGCGAAAACCGTCCGCGAAAACCGACCGCGAAAACAACCGTAAAATTACGAAGATGCGTGCGACTGTGCATGTATTCATGCGAGACGCATCTTGAGAGTGTATCGCAGGGTGCACATACAAAATAAATGACGTGAGACCCAGAGAAAAGAGACTTTCCGTACGATAGGCCGACAATTGAATATTCCAGTTAATCAGTAATTTCAAACGATGTATGAAAATAATATTAAGTTTCAGCGTTCTCGATAAAATATACTGTCTCACGTCATTATATAAATTTTTATATAAATTTGTTGATAAAAAATTGATAGAGTACAAGAGATTAGCTCGACGAATATATTAATAATGTTAGTCATATTTTGCATGAAAATTACGGGACACCCAACCCTTCGCAGTTAAAATCGCGATCACTCCCTTTCATTAAAGCAAATGTATAAAAATAATTACGAAATTATGTAGTACTTTATCAATTTTGAGGCAACGGATCTACGAGATATACTAATTTATGTTCTACAATCTACGATCTACGAAATGTACTCTGGGAAAAAAAAGTCAGTTGCAACCCATTTTGGGGCCCACAATTGGTAATCGAATTATTTAGATGGTTCGTAACTCTAATCTGTTACGAATTTTATTCCGCGTAACTAAAAATCACAATTAGCTGTTCTATCTATATCCAAGATATTAAAGTAATACTAATCAATTCTCTCAATTAGTTCTGTCGATATTCAGTAATGCAAAGATAATTTTCACTTAAGTGGCAATAACCGACACGTTAAGTTGCTTAACTACATCAAAAAATAATTACGGTCAAAATTTACGATAAAAGTTTCACTTGAACCGACGAAAAATTAAAACAAAAAATAATTACAATAAAAACGGTCAAAATTTTTCCCAGAGGATCTACGAGATACACTAATTTATCATCTACAAACTACGATCTACGAAATGTAGATTCGTTGCCTCATTAAAAAATTATTGGACTCACCGTCCGACGCGCAGCAGCGGAGTTTAACTACGATGAATCTGTAACAGAAAAATAAAAGATTTCTATTAAAATAGCGTTCAAGAAAACTAAAATAGTGTAAGATACCGTTTATATGCGTATAAAACTTTTTATTCGGTTAGATATGTTTATGATTATTGCGCGAAAGTTGTTCCGTAAAAGCCGAGATTTTCACGAGAGTGAACTTTTGTAAAATTTCAAATTACTTCTCGTCCTTTAAGTATTATTTCGAATTTACGAAATTATGAACTGAAACGATGTAGAAAATTGCATGACGGCCGATGGCTGTCATGCAATTGTCTACATTGGTCGATCAATTACTGGCGCTAAGTAATTCTTTACGCAATGAAACGACTCGATAATACACCGGAGAAAAGATTAATTTGGCGCAAAACGAAAAATCACACTCACCATAAAGTTGCTCCGCCGGTGCCTGATGCCATCCCCCGGGGGCCACCTCATCCTCTCAGATTATCCTCCAGGACACTCGCGAGAACACAAAAATCGTTCGCGCGATTTTACACTCCCGTTTACAAAGTCGATGTGAACGTATTCATTTTGTTCCGTCAAGTTCGCCTCCACTTCGAGTCGGCGAGTTTTTTAGTGGAAAAACTGCCAAATCTCTAAAGTGTGGCCATCGACAGGAACGGACATTTCACAAATACTTGTTCAAATGGGCTTTGAAGAGTCTTTAATTCGATCGAGTAAAACGGCACTCCCGAGCGCGACGAAAGCCGAAGCTTTGTATTACACGCGCACTTTTGCACGAATAATTGTTGGTGCGATTATTTCTTGGCTTGCGATCGATGTATTATAACTTTTCGTTTACCATTTTACCCGGCGAGTCGCGTATTACCCCGCGCTTTTCATCCGAAAGCGATAAAAGTTTCACTTGAACCGACAAAAAATTTTAACACGAGTTCGATTTTTAAAAAAGTGAATGTATCGAAACCAATAATTATATACGTATCTCCGCATTTGCTCCCCAAATGACGCGCGATCTCGACGAATCACCGTAGAAGTCACTTATATCATTACAGATCGCGACAATTATTGAAACGCGATTGATAAACGTTAATAATTGCCAAGAAATAATCTCCCGTACGAAACGATCGTGTTGCGTAGGCGTGGACGATCGAGATTCTCGTAGGGATTAGGCTCGTTTTCACCGAACGTCGCTCAACTTTAGTCTTAAAGTTAACTTAAAGCCAACGGCACACGATGCTATTTTTCATACTGGATTACTTACGCGAGCCAATCAGGATGTAGCTTTTAGTCGCCCGATTTAAAACACTGCATCCTTATTGGTTCTCGTAAGCAGTCCAGTAAGAAAAATTGTTCCTTACGCGAGCCAATCAGGAGTCAGCTTTGAGTTACCTGATCGAAAACTCTGCATCTTGATTGGCTCTCGTAAGCAAGCCAGTAGGAAAATTCGCATCGTGTACCGACGGGCTTTAGTTTAATTCGCGTTTGTCTCTTTCTAAAGTAACAGTTCGAAGGCGACGGAGAACGAGTCGAGCCGAGCCCAAAGCCTAACAACGTCGGTGAAATCGGATCTCAATCGCGTTACGAGAGCGACGCGATAACACGACGCGAGACACTTCCGCCGCGCTCGACTGTCGGGCGCGGAATGATTCGGTGCTATAAACTGTTTTTGTTCGAGACGTTGGCCGCGGCTACGTCATCAGATCGGAATGTAAACACGCGCTCGGCGGCTGAGTTGTTTACGCCGCTCGCGCTGGGCGTTCCAGGAATTCGGGCTACGTCATTTCTCGGCAGCGAGGCTCGGCGACCGGGTTGTTTACGTCACGGCGTACTCGCGATCATTCGAGCGGCGACAGTGGTACGTGGCGGGGGCGAACCGCGCCGCTCCGCATCGTATTATAATTCTTTCTCCGTTCGCGCGTCGTCGTATTATATTCTTTCTCGTTCGCGCGTTCGCGACGAGCACGGGAGAAGAAGCTGCGATTCCTCGCTATAGGCAGCGATCGACATAGACACACGATCGCCGAATCCTCGCGCTTTGCCACCGTGGAAATCAATTGTACGATTACGGATCGCGACAATTATTTGAACGCGATAGATAAATGCTAGCATCTCTCGTGCGAAACGATTGTCTCGTTTAAGTAATTGTCGCGATCCGTAGTCATCTCGTTGATTTCTACGGTGATTCTTTGAGATAAATGTCGCACGTAATTCGAAGAGGAAATACATAGACATAGTAAATATAGATTAAGCGTTCCATTGAATAAGCTGAAGCTTGTGAAGAGAGACAGAGAGAGAGAGAGAGAGAGAGGGGGGGGGAGAGAAGAAGATTTAAGAAGACTTTCTTTCTCTGTCTTACACTATCGTAAAAGAAAAGGATCGTGCCTGCGCCCCCTTCGTCACGATGGTGAGACAGAGAAGGAAAGTCTTCTTAAGTTTTCTCTGTCTCTCTTTTCACATCTTCAGCTTATTCAATGGGACGCTCAGTCTATATTTGCTATGTCTATGAGAAAATACGATAAGAGAATTGCATATATTAGCTTCGTTTCATTCACGAGCGATAATTCTTTTAACAATCGAACTCGAATGAATCTCTTTCAACTCGCGCTTTTCGTCGGTTCACGTGAAACATTTATCTCTTTCGGATGAAAAGCGCGAGGAAATACGCGAATCGTCGGGTAAAGTGACAACATTAATAACGAAAAATTGTAATGTGTCGATCGCTTGCCAAGCAATAATCGCTCTAAGAACTATTAGTGCAAAAGTGCGCGTATAATACAAAGTTTCGGCTTTCGTCGCGTTCGGGAGTGCCGTTTTACTCGATCGAATTAAAGACTATTCAAAGCCCATTTGAACAAGTATTTGTGAAATGTCCGTTCCTGTCGATGGCCACACTTTAGAGATTTGGCAGTTTTTCGACTAAAAAACTCGCCGACTCGAAGTGGAGGCGAACTTGACGGAACAAAATGAATACGTTCAAATCGACTTTGTAACCGGGAGTGTAAAATCGCGCGAACGATTTTTGTGTTCTCGCGAGTGTCCTGGAGGATAATCTGAGAGGATGAGGTGGCCCCCGGGGGATGGCATCAGGCACCGGCGGAGCAACTTTATGGTGAGTGTTATTTTTCGTTTTGTGCTAAATTAATCTTTTCTCCGGTGTATTATCGAGTCGTTTCATTGCGTAAAGAATTACTTAGCGCCAGTAATTGATCGACCAATGTAGACAATTGCATGACAGCCATCGGCCGTCATGCAATTTTCTACATCGTTTCAGTTCATAATTTCGTAAATTCGAAATAATACTTAAAGAACGAGAAGTAATTTGAAATTTTACAAAAGTTTATTCTCGTGAAAATCTCGGCTTTTACGGAACAACTTTCGCGCAATAATCATAAACATATCTAACCGAATAAAAAGTTTTATACGCATATGAACTATATCTTACACTATTTTTAGTTTTCTTGAACGCTATTTTAATAGAAATCTTTTATTTTTCTGTTACAGATTCATCGTAGTTAAACTCCGCTGCTGCGCGTCGGACGGTGAGTCCAATAATTTTTTAATGAGGCAACGAATCTACATTTCGTAGATCGTAGTTTGTAGATGATAAATTAGTGTATCTCGTAGATCCTCTGGGAAAAATTTTGACCGTTTTTATTGTAATTATTTTTTTTTAAACTTTTCGTCGGTTCAAGTGAAACTTTTATCGTAAATTTTGACCGTAATTATTTTTTGATGTAGTTAAGCAACTTAACGTGTCGGTTATTGCCACTTAAGTGAAAATTATCTTTGCATTACTGAATATCGACAGAACTAATTGAGAGAATTGATCAGTATTACTTTAATATCTTGGATATAGATAAAACAGCTAATTGTGATTTTTAGTTACGCGGAATAAAATTCGTTACGGACAATCTAAATAATTCGATTACCAATTGTGGGCTCCAAAATGGGTTGCAACTGACTTTTTTTCCCCAGAGTACATTTCGTAGATCGTAGAATGTAGAACATAAATTGGCATATCTCGTAGATCCGTTGCCTCAAAATTGATAGAGTACATAATTTCGTAATTATTTTTATACATTTGCTTTAACGAAAGGAGTGATCGCGACTTTAACTGCGAAGAGTTGGGTGTCCCGTAATTTTCGTGCAAAATATGACGAACATTATTAATATATTCGTCGAGCTAATCTCTTGTACTCTATCAATTTTTTTATTAACAAATTTATATAAAAATTTATATAATGACGTGAGACATTATATTTAGACAGTATATTTTATCGTGAACGCTGAAACTTAATATTATTTTCATACATCATTTGAAATTACTGATTAACTGGAATATTCAATTGTCGGCCTATCGTACGGAAAGTCTTTTCTCTGGGTCTCACGTCATTTATTTTGTATGTGCACCCCGCGATACACTTTCAAGATGCGTCTCGCATGAATACATGCACAGTCGAACGCATCTTCGTATTTTTACGGTTGTTTTCGCGGTCGGTTTTCGCGGACGGTTTTCGCGATCGTTTTTCAGGAAAAAGTCCCAGAAATTATTAATTGTTTGACTTTATTAACATTATAAATTTTAATTCACCGCGGGATATAATTCAAATATTTTAAAATATATATAACGCGAAGTAAATTTTTTTTCCGTATCTATACTTAAATTTTGAATTAGAAGATCGAGTCAACAGCTATTCTCGAGCAAATAACGGATGTCAAAATATTTTTGATCAGTTTATACAGTAAATATTTTAAATTAATTTTCTTCTTTAATTAACTTCTCGTGGTCGTGCATTTTTTTATACGATCGACGCTCGCATACAGTTCGAACCGTACGAAATATTTGTCGGTGACGATAAACCGACTATGGAAGGAATTTTCTTCCTTCCTGATCTCTGGTCAAAATGACCAGACTGTATGGCCGGGAGCAACAAAAGGTATGTCCAATCTGGCCCAACGAAGGGATACGCCGAGTGGTCAATATTGGCCACTTTGATGAATTATGTGAATAACATGTTGTATGATATATGTTTATTTCTTCTTATGTGCAAAAATTCGGGTGGGTTATATTCTTTCCTTCTTTATTTATTCTAGCATATGTGCAAGATTAAAAGACCCCTATTAAATCGCGCGCGTATAATACTCCAAACCTCTTATAAATCGCGTCGCGGTTTTAACGAAAGACTCGTAGGTTTATTAACAAAAATTTATTAACTGAAACGCGGGTAGGTAGGAAAATGATAGGAAAATTAATAAGACTATACAGTGGAATACGGGTAGGTAGGGATTCGGGTAGACAGGGACAGGGGGACATTACTGCTTAATTAAAAAGATAGATAAAATTTTAACTGCAATGTATTACTATTAAATGTAATTATATTTGTAATCGGATGCATATAATAGGATAGAAGTTGTTGCGCGTTTAGTTTTTACTTTAAATTTACTTACTATTTTTGTAGATTTGATTTACTTTTAAGAGATCGTTAATAAATACATTCGGGATATTTTTGTCCCAAACATGCAATTAAGAATTTCATGTTATTGTGTGCATACCGAATATTTCGTATGTAACGTCGAGCGAAATATTGTGTTGTATAGATGTTGTATTTTTTTATTTTATATTGTAATTATTTTTTATATTATTGTGCGCATTGTAAAGGAAATTACAAGAAAAATATAATAAATAATAAAATTGTAAAATATCACATTATTTCGTGGAATCGGAAAATCCGTCGGGGAATCCACGAGTGACGAGCAAGTGCGGTTACATACCAATGTGTCCCTTACTTAAATGTTTCGGCGGTTCCTCGAGGAAAGCAGGTGAGAGCTTTGCGGAAGGTATTTAAAGAATTCTAATTTTCACCCTTCGTTTAAAGGTCCGATTGTGCCTGTCGACAGAGACACGCTTTGTTGGGCTGACAGAGTAAATATTGAGATCGCACATTTGCCTTGTTAAATTATTTGAATAATTTATTTAATAAACTAATAAGCGCGAAGTATACAGCGCGAATGTGTGAGCAAAAATTCGGGTGTGTTATATTCTTTCCTTCTTTACATATTCTTGCATGTGCGAGAATAAAAACCACTATCAAATTCCAATCGCGCACGGATTAAAAGCCTAAACCGAGTCGTTTATAAATCGCGTCGCGGTATTAACGAAAGACTTGCAGATTTATTAATTTGAAACGCAAGTAGGCAGGAAAATGGATAAATAAGACTATACAGCGGAATACGGGCAGGTTATAGGGATGCGGATAGTCAAGAAAATGGACAGGTAGAACCATAGACATAGTATATCTAGACTGCTGGTTGGCGGAGTGGGGGTAGAGCTCACGTAGAAAAGGATGCACTCTGTTTCGTGCATTGAACGTTCTCTCTCGCACACGCGAAAAGAGGGGATAAGGGGAAGCAGTTACTAACCTGTGCGAGAGAGAACGCACAGACACGAAACAGAGTGCATCCTTTTCTACGTGAGCTCTACCCCCACTCCTGAAATTTGAGAGAACCAGCAGTCTAGATATACTATGTCTATGGGTAGAACCATATATTGAAATACGAGTAAATAATTAAGTATTCGGGCAGGCAGGCGCAGGGGGACAGAACTCGATAATTAAAAGAGATAGATAAAAGAATAACTGTAATATAATTAATACGATGTATTTATTATCTTTATGAAATATTATATACACATATAATACTTACAAATATAATTATATTCATCATTACTAGATTTTTAATAAAAACTCTAAAAGTATACTGAATTATACTAAAATAATTATTAAGGTATAAATATATATATCTCTGATAGCAATCATATCTGGTAAAAACGGAACAGCCTGCGCGCGCAGTATCTGTTTCATTTTATATAAACCTCAAATATTTTTATATAAATTCAGGTAAATTGTCATGAGACGATAATTAATCATATTGTAGTTTTTATATTTTATTAAATTTTTATGCACATAAAATAATATCTATAAAAAATTATAAATAATAAAGGAGCAAAAAATAGCACTCAAGAACATTTTCAAAGATAAGAAAAAGAGGACCGTCAATTGAAAACGGTGGGGGTGGTGAAGTGCCTCTATAGGTTGGTCCATTTTTGCCAGACAGAATTTTCTCTAAAAGTGAAAATAAAATTATGACTGTAATTAAATTGAAACTACAGTGTTAGGTACTAATGCCAGGTATATTACATGAATCGACAGAAGACGTAAGACGTTGATGAGAAAAATAAAAATACAAAAGCACATCTGAAGAGGACCACCGACTGAAGTGGGCGGGGGTGGTGGAGGGTCTTCTTATTTTTCTATCCTCTTATTCTGCTGTTATTTTATTACTCTATCTTATTCTATTATTATCTTATTATTCTATTATTCTCTCTTCTTCATCTATTGACTTTTATGTTCTTCTCTACTATTATATCTTTAGAAAACTCGGAAATAAAGATACAAATTGTACCTATTAGTGTATTACATTCTGTTGATTAATTTTATTAGCTGTAGACGAGAAATGTTGCGGGTGATAATCGTAGAAAGAGAACAAGAAAAGAGAAAAAGAAAACAATCTCACAGCAACACATTTTATTAGATCGCAAAACATATACGCTTATTTATTAAATAATCGGTAAAATAAATCACGATATTAATACCGCGTAATAAATTAATTGTTAAGATACTGATAGCAGATATTTTTAATTAAGAACGCTCTTCATTGGTGATAAAAACTATAAAGAAACTATAAGACTAAATCGTTTGTGTCTAATTGAATAAAAATTCTATAAATTGAAGATATTCAACGACACGTTTTAAGTTTATTAATAATATAAACGTATATTATCGAAGCGTATTTGACAATGTCAATAATCTGTAGCTCGAAACTCGTATTTCTCTCGCATTAACTATATTTTTATTACAGATATACTTCACAAAAATACAATTTCACATATGTCTTATTTTTATAGGAGTAGTATGAGTAATAAAAATATCGTTTCACAAATATTCGATTCCATATGTTCGTTAGTATAACATGATTAATTCTTTTATTAAGTAACTTTTTGTCATCACAGTTTTCATTTTTTCTAATGCGGTACACAATGCTTGAATCAAAATAATCTTCACAGTTAATTGGAGAAAATGTCGCGCTTACTTATCTACAAATATATATGTATATAAGTATATTAAAATAATATAATATGTGTGTAATAAACGCGTATTACATTTTTAATAAATCGCTCTTATATGTATAGAAACAATTTAACAGTGCGTAAACTTTGGGGTAACTTTTGCTATTCATATATTTCTCTTTGCTTTTTGGCGTAAAAGTTAATTTATATATTCATATATTTATATAAAAATAAATAATGATATTTAAGCAGTTTAAAGACAAAATTGTACCTATTTTGATCTTTCTATCATTCAAATACGATCTTCAAATTAACTTGTTTTACTTCGTACTACCGAGCCTCTCTTCGTGTAGCTCCTAACGGTATATTTAAATATTTATATCAATATGCCTCTTTAAATTGTCCATTTCTCTTATACGGTTTTTTTTTAAGTAGTGAATACGTTTACTTTGCTTATAAATAGACCGTAATTAAGGAACTAGAGAGCGCAAACTAAACTACAAAAAATATTTTTATATGTGCATTTGAGAATATACGCACGTTATTACATCGATTATTACACATGGTGTTCTATCACGACAATCGTCAGCATTACATTGTTGTGTTTTGTATTATCGAAACTTAATCGAGTTATAAGCCGTCGCTAATTATTGTTAGTTGTGCAGAAAAGATGCAATATATTGTTGATCTTCATAGAGATCAAAATTATTCAATATTCGTGTCTATACGATATGTATAGTATCAAAATTCATTTCGAAAAAGTAATGTGTTCATTTCAAATTTCCGGCACTTCATTTATCATATCTCATATAATATTCGTACAAATTTGAATTGAAATGCAGCAAACTAGGGTATCATTAGAAACGATGTTTACAACTAATTTCATAGTAAATTATATTTGCAGATAAATGCATTTGCACATAAAAGAAACAACGAAAGATAATCAAAAAACGTAGAAGTCTTATAACAATATATAACAAAAATTCAGTTATATATAATTAAACAAATGTCACTGTAAGAACTTATCCTAAATTTTTATAAACTCTTATTACTACATTTTTATTACGACATACTAACGTAACAAAATATGTAAAACATAAACTTTTAAATCTGCATTTCCCACTTCACCGTAATCCATACCGAAAATGCTCTATGTGCTAAACTGTTTAATAAATTCGATGGCACTTGAATTGTAAAGCTCACATAATATAATGTAAATATATGTACAAAATATATTAAGAAAGGTATAAAATTTACAATTATACTTTTTGGGAGAAATTATCCAATACTTTTTAAACTACTAAAATTTGAAATCTTTTGTATTGTGGTTAAAAAATTTATTTAGTGAAGCATTAAAAAACTGTTTAAAAAAATTTTTATTTCAGAGTAAAATTATTTATTATCACGAGACACGGTAGTGTCTCGCGCCAAGTGTAAGCGCGCGCGCGCGAGACCGACCGTGTGTATTTATATAACCGGAAGAAAGGTTTGCAAATTTTCTTATAAAATCAGGTAGACGAGAAATAATTATGTTACAAAAACTTAATTAGTAAATTCCAATTTTTGATATGTAAAAGACAAACCCAATAATTGTATACATATACCTTTTTTAACATATTTCATACATAGAAATACATAATGCCTTCAAAACTTTGTACATTATATATTATTAAAACCTCTCTCTCTCTCTTCAGCTTAAAAATATTTTATATATTTTCGTAATCAAGTACATCTAATTGCAATTAAAATGTATTAAGATATTTGATACTAAGTCTTTGTTTCCTGTAAATTTAATCCTTTAATTTTTAAAATTTCACAATAAAACTATTTTATATTTTTGCTAAGATAAAATAATTTCGATAAAGTGATAAACTGATAAACTAACCAAGGAAAATAAAAATCTTAAAATGTACTTAATTCACACATATATGTATGCACGAATATGTATACACACACACACACACACACACACACACACACACACACACACACACACACACTCTCTCTCTCTGAATATAGTCATAATTTGAAGTTTGTATAAACAAAATTAAATTGAACGTACACTTAAAGTTCGCATTTTTCAATAGATTTAATTATTATTATCTTAGTTTTCATTTATTGTTTATAACTAATATAATTTATCAAAATTAAACGTTGTTTTCCTAAATATTAATACATATCATTGTGAATTGTACAGAATGATTTCTTTTTTATTAAATCATACTGTCTCATCCTCTTTGGTCAATCTTGGTGTAAATAATTAACTTAAACTTAAGATGAATAGATACAAAGAAGTATAGATTAGAAAAACGATAACAATTTATTCTTCTCAAATCATGACTATATCTTTCCAGACCTTTCATGAACTATATAGAGACTAGACCCTAGTGCTAGTTTTGAGAGTACTGAAAATCTGTTTTCATTAAATAATATTTTATATTAAACTCTGGAATAATCCAGTTTCACAACAATAACCATTTCTAGTATTATTAATGATTAGAATTTATAGCCTTATTGTGTGATGGAGGTCAATATTATTAAATACGCAGCTTTCCAGTAAAATAAAAATTTCCTTTTCTCTCTTTTTTCCATTTTATACAATTTTTAATCGCAGAATCTAACAAACAGTCTTTCGAAATAAGCGTGCAAGTTTTTATCTTCAATGTAAAGTCAGAATGCATGACTTTCTTTGAGACATAAAGATATTTTTACGAAGAGTATAATTTGATTCAACAAATAACATAACTAAAATTAACGTAATTATCTTATCGTACGTAAGTACATAGCTATTTCACAGGCAATCAATATCATATGAGACATAAATATCTAATAAAATAAAGTACATGTCTTGTTGCACCAATTTACACTTCACAATACTGTTTGTATAAGTAATTATCTCTAATTTCAAGTTAAAAATAATAAGATAAAATGTAAAAGCTTTAATAAAACAAAATTGATAAATATTTGTATTAAATTAGATAAATAAAATAATCATATAGGAAAGGCACAATGTAGAGAAACTGCCAAATTTTTTTACCAAATTCTAAAAATACATATCATTAAGAGTAGATCATAAACAATAATACAAAATTGATATGTTAACAATTCATAAGACTGTTATTTTTAAGCATAATTTCATTAGCGTCAATAAAATAAAAATTTTAATATATTCTCAAAATGATTCTTATGCCAACTTTTTTCAGATAATTGTATTTATAAGATTTGATTTCCTAGAATCTCATATTTCAATAAATTATCAATAACGTTCTATGTTAAGATATGTAATTTTAAATTTAACCAAAATATTAGCGGTACATATTGTACATAGTTTAAAAATAAAGCTCTATCATATTTCATCGGCATTGAACATTATGAGAATACATTTGATTGCAATGTCATACAATGACTTACTGAAGAATTTGTTTTATAAGGATAAATTGTGCTAATAAAATTTCTACCGAGAATCACAAGCTTTGCTTAAACAAAAAAAAACTCCAAAGAAAACTATTATGTATAATTTTCAATCAGCTTAGACCTCCTTATTTAGACCTCTTAATTAAATTTAAAGCTGTATACGAAGCTCATCAAGTATGGTCACTAAATGCAGTTGTGGAAGAGTTGTAGAAATTATGTGATATATAACAGAATTATACTGTTTATAACTTTTTCATCAACAAGTGAACAGGATATCTTTCCCTACTTCTTGATGCTATTCCTGTACTACTCTGTGCCGTTTGAGAATGTAATAGCATCCTACATAATTTGTCGACCTCTTCATCACTCGAGCTAAATCTATTCAAGTGTCTGTCATCAACAGAATTTCGAGAGTCATCACAGTTCTCAATGTCAAATCTTAATCGCGATTCTACATGTACAGGGCTAGACGCTCTGGTGGCAGGCGCAGTCCTGCTACGAGATTCAACATTTCTCAAGGGGATTTTACTAAGACCCTGATTGTGATTTACGTCCAGTGTTGAGAAACATCCTTTTATAGCACGACGTACCGTGGTATGATCCTCGAAACTATGACGCTTCACGAGCTGCTTCGTTTCTTTAGTATCGGGAAGCTTCAAACTGAAATTCGTGGAATGACGTTTAGTTCGATCCAGCACGCATTTAGAGTTATTAAACTTCAATTTCTCTTTATCCAGTATCAAAGAATTTCTTTTCAATTTCTCGTCTAGAGATCTCTCTTGGCTAACGTCCCATCCGAATCTAGTTCTTCCATGCGGAGTGGAATATCTTTTAGTTCTCATATCAGTCTTGGACGACAAGTGTTGGTCGCTCAAATTCTCCTTCACCATGCTGCGCTGTCGCAAACCCTCTTCATAATCTATCGAAATTGATGTGCTTCTCGACGAGTCACTCTCACTTGTCCTACGTTTCATACAATCTTCGTATTCAACGGAGGAATGTCTCTTAAACTTTCCCTTATCGAAATTCATACTGTTTCGTCTAGACCGAATCGCAGTAGTATTTAGTTGCCTCCTTGTTGCAATAAAATCTTGCAAATGCGGGATTTTCGATGTACTTTGAGACGTGGACAATTGGGTGGGTATCCTGATACCAGCATCTACCAGGAATTCATCGTCTGACTGCATCATAGAGATTTCCGGCATCGAGCTAAAAGCCCAACATGAATTATAGTGAGCTGCGTTTGTTAGTGCCCTTAAAGCGGCGAAGTTAGGCGCTCTATCCTTGCCACTAATGTTAGTAGAAAATTCATGCGGATAATCCTCCCGTGTTAGTATAGATTGTTGTTGCGGCTCTTGCTTATTCTCTTTTACAAGAGACAGAAAAAAAGATTTGGTAAAAGCGGAGGGACTATATTCGTTCGCTTGGACTGACTGCTTTCTGAACTTTGCGTGATCGTTGTCGGTATCGTAATATGAATGGTATTGGGAGTCGCTCTCATACTCTTGTTCACAAGCATCCGGCAATGACAAGAGAGCCTGGAATACCGCTAACTTGGAGCAGCTACATTGCGGCTTAGGTGTAATATAATCATTAGAGGATCCATTCACAAAGTTAAATTGCGATGTATTAGTATGTGAGTTGAAATGCCCTACTTTTTCCCACGGATGTGTTAGTTGGATTCTGTTAAATATAAAGCAGACATAACTTAAAATTAGTCTGGCAGGAGTTAACAGAACACTAATTCATACTTTAGCACATATTAATAAAAAGTCTTTAATTAATAAATAATTAAATATATTTAGCTATTCATAAAATTTATTAATTAAAAAATTTTGACTTTAGCATATAAAACTAATTATGTTATCTTTAAACATGCATTAGTTTTATACTCTTCTGAATTATGTTTCTTTTCCAAGTTAAATCCTCCTTACCTCGTTTTTAAATTTTCGATTACTTGATGCGAAGATGCAGTTCCATCTGTAAAACGTCATTATTTTACTTAAGACAATTAAGAATGATCAATAGCTACTACTAGCGGTCTCATTAATTTCTTCTCTTATTTAACTGATTAGCATGAAGATCAATTAACTAATTATTCTCTTCAATCATTAACGCAAATTAAAAATTTGTACTTTGAAAAATGGCTTAGGCTTGCAAGACGACAGGTTTACTTGGATACAAATTTCCGCTTCTCAACTTCTGTTATCATTAAATAATATGAGTTGCTTACATTTTATTAGTAATGATTTTGTTTCATGCAATGCTTCCTTATTCTTCACTAAATGCTCACCTTTCGACTGTGATCTGAAACATAGATTTGCATAACTTTAATAAAAGATAATAATATGTAACGATCTGATAACAGATTTTATTACTATTATTATTTTATAATTTAGTATCATTAAAATTTTTAAACTTACACTCCTCTTGTAGAACCATCAGTTCCTGCTCTTGTCCAACCTGAATAAATTATTCAAATTATTATTCCAATTCTTAGCAAATATTTATATATATAATTATATTATAATCTTTTCTAATTAATATTATCATTAAACACTTTTAATTGCTTATAAAAGTTAAAAAGTTTTGATTATTGCTACATATTATCATTAAATAAGGAACAGTTGTATGCAATAAAATACGTTTTGCGATTCAAAATCTAAATTGTGTAACTAATAATATATTTGTATGAACATAGCCACGTTTCATAGTTAAGAATTTCCTTATCTATCATATGTAATCTATATAAATTAGTTTTTACTTGTGTTCAAGCAACAAAGATAACAGACGTCGTAGATAGTATATGATAGTAGATAGATCACATACATCAGAGATAGTATATATTTAATAATACCTTTCTTTACTACAGTTCCACTTGTTGGTTTTCCTACACCTATTCCTGACAATTTCTTTTCTTCTTCCAACTTTTTGGCATCTTCCACATCTTGCCTAGTAAGCTTTATTGTTAACTATAAAAAAACATTGTATTTAGATAACTTTCTTAATAGCTTACACATATTTCATTAAATTACTTACACTTTGGCCTTCATACTTGACATCCATGTCGTCTAACTTTTGTGTAACGCTTTTTAAAATAAATAATACGTCTCTATCCTTCTCATTGTTGACCAAATGTCTCACAACTGACTCCAGTGATGTTAGCAATTTCTTGTCGGTCGGCATCCACAGCTGATTCTTCAGTTGTGGCAGTAAAGATACTACTTTCATTCTTATATTGGCTACCGGATCTTCAGCCAGATTCAATAAAACATTGAAAAAATGTTCCTTAAAATATGTAGAAGAAAAAATTTCCAGCGCTTCGACCATCATACGAACAAACATCATTCTCACGTAACAATCAGAATTATTGGCCAAATCTGTAAAGATTCTATTACGCAGTTCCGCTCTTTGTATAGGTTTCATGTTGTATCGCAAAAGGAGAAGGAAAAGCGTTCCTGCAGCAAGACGTACCGGTATCGGTCGCTAAAATAAAAAAATTAAATGTACATATTTAATGAAACTGTAAAATTGTAAAGAATACAATTTTGTAGACTTACCGCATGTAAAATTCTGGAGAAAGCCATTGGAATAAAGTACGAGTATATAAAATCACTGGGAAAACATTTAGGTAAAATCTCTAGTTGCGCATGCATTAATGATGCCAGCCTCCAATTGTTTGTGCCCGCAACTTCAGCCTCGCATTTTAACAAAGCTTTACCTATTTCCATCAACGAAGAATCCTGTAACGAATAATATAATATCTTAGAAATGGGATTATTGCGAATTACAAACTGTATTATAGAATTGAATTACCATTCTATCTGTCCCAATAGTTTGACTTTCGACTAGACATTCCAGTGTTAAGCCTATATGAGGAATTAAACCTTGATGTACTTCCTCAGAATCATCTTTTAGCAATTTTATTAAATTTCCCTTTATTCGTGCACTTTTCGGCCCTAGAACCTTTGCCACCTACAAATGATAATTGTATTAGATCTGTAGATTTTTGTTATAATACGCGTATATTTAAGCTTACTTCATGAATTCCACACGCAACAGTTTTCCGAACCAAATAATAATGATCACTTGTTAGTGCATCAAATATTGCAAGTATTGTATCTACATCTTCCGGAGAACTTGATACAAAGATAAACATTGCTGGCAAATTAAATGCACAGTGCCTTCTGCATTCAACATGTCTTTCATCTTGTGCAGGAGCGCTGCTCATCTACAAAATTTTACTACTAATATTGAACGTGTCATAATTTAAGGAATAATATGTCAGTATCTTTTTTGATTACTAGTTAAATAACATAATTTATGGGTAAACTTTGTAAATTATCTTTAATACGTGATACTGTAGTCTTATTCATTAATGCCTGGACCTCAGTTTTACTAGGATTCACATTTTCACAATCTTTATTCCCACCTATACATCGATGAGTTTCAGGTTGTAGTTTACACAGCTTCTATAGAAGTCTGTGTAATAGTGATAGTGCGTGCATACAGCCTGAAACTCCAGTGATTTGTATAGATGAGAAAAATGATGAGAAAAATGCAGGTCCAGGCATTAATGAATAAAACTGTACATTAACTTATATTGCAACAAGATTTTACACAAAAATAATTTCGTGTATATATTTTACGTATATATACTCACAAACGTAAAGCGTGGTTTCTCTTTCTTCAGTGATGGTATTCCCATTTGTGCAAGTTGTTGAAAGTACTTTATGAACCATGCTTTCTCTGACACTGACAAACACTCTGAAATTAGATGTATCATATATATATGCCATTTCTGTCATTTGAATATCATTATTTAAACACGTAGCGCAGCCAATATAAATACAAAGGTTACTTCTTACTTTCTAGACCAAGTACAAGTTTTCCCAGCTCTTCCGCTATTATACATATCATATTATCTTCCGATTTAGTCGCATTTTCACATAGCTTTTTAACAAGTGGGGCTATTATATTTTTTATCGTATCTGTAAATAATTTAGAGTCGAATTAATGTTTGACACTTAATTTGTCACGATATAACGGCATCTATACAGCTACTATCGATAAACAAAGTATCTCTACAATGTGCAATAACTCACCTTCCTGAAGATGAGGTAGTAAATACACTATTGTCTGTACAGAGGCGTATCTTACACTGATTTCTTCGTCACTCGCTAATTCTACAAGAGATGGTAGCAAAGCAGGTTTTACAGACTCAGCACCGAGACCTTCCGCAACAAAGCGCAGTTGCAAACAAATACTACCTCGCACTTCACTGCTTACATCCTGACAGAGGGAGTGTACCGTTGGCAGAACTTCCTTCTGTATCCTAATTAAAAGAAATTTTAATAACACATTTATCTATTGAATAGAATGTAGAGGAAAGTTCCCTATTATGAGATAGAATCCTAATATGGGATAGTGGAGTTTCTGTTAAATTAATAGGCATCGTCAGTTGATTCCACAATAAATTGGTAGCCCTTGGAGCGAAATCTGTTTAGTGGAATATTCATTGCTAGATCATGTAATTGTCACAAAAAAAAGTTTTGCGATTAAATTTGGACGTTGAAAACCTGCTGTCTCATAACAGAGGACTTACCTCTATAAGTAAGGAATTATCTATTATTTTAATATTTTATATACATTTTTGGTCTTAATAATGACACAAAAATGTATTATAATACTGAGAAATTGTCTGGTCAATATGATCTCTAAATTAATTCCACTAAATACTATCGAATAATTTGCGCAACTAGACACATAAAGATTTTATTACACGCAAGAAACGTGAAGATACGTAAGTGAATATACTCACATGGCAGAATCAAATCGCGTACAGATCTTTCCCAATAACCTGCTGCACGTTATCCTGGAGTAGATGGGTTGTGACAATTGTCCTTTACTTATAGTCAATGGAAGAATCTGTATGTGAGAGTGTTCTTGTTATCATCCATCCAAAAAGAGTGCAGCTACGTCGTTACATTTACAGCGTTACATTTAATATCTCAAACACATTGTACTCTATAGTACATATACGATGCTTTCTTTGTAAGTTTCTACTTGCAAACACCGCTGATTACATCCATATATTAGTCTCGTTATAAAGTTAGCTTTTGTCGATATGCGCTAAGGAAACGGAAGACCCGTTTTCTTTCCCATCTATCTAAGTAAATGCGTCAACTTTTCAAGTTGCCTTTACAAACCTGTGCTCTTACGACTTCTACCGGCAGTAATTCGATCACATCCAGTAAGGTCTCCAACCACGCATGACAGATAACTTAAACATTGAGACACACAATGAAAGTTAGGGACAGATACCGTGACGGTGGACGGAATGTTTGACTCTAAACTATAAAATGCCGCGCATTCTGAGGTGGAAATTGTTGAAAGTGAAACGTGCTCACCTGGGTCGCGGCTCTCTAGAGAATTTAATATGCTCTGAAGGAATGTCTGACTAAAAACATTATGGCTGACAAGCTTCTGCTCCAAAATGGTTTTGAATGTGGACGACGCTGCTATGTGAAACTCGGGCGATGCAGTAGCCAGGGACTGCTGCATCTTAGGTACCACTCGAGACATACATGATTGCGTGTCGGTGGCCAAAAGACTTGGTAGACTTTGTATGACACTGAGCTTCTGGATTTCATCTCCCTTCCTGCGGAAAAAAAAGAGTAGACAGTTACATTTGCTTTCTTCAGAAGCAACACGCGTGATAGGAAAAATGTCACTTGTAATCTTGCATCGCTTCTGATTTACGTGACATGTGAAGTTACCAATTACAAATTACTTTTAAATGAATTAATGTATGTACGTGTACATTAACTGTACAATGTATACCAAAAGTCAGACTACGTGTATCAATCGCATTCGGTTAATTAATATTTTCGTCGGGCTGCTGCGTCGTGGCTGAGGGGGAAACCGCTGACCAAAATCTTGTGCACCAATGCCCACTAATGGGCATTACTTAATCTTATTACCTTATTTTATCTGATTTATCTTGTTTTATCTTTTATCTTTTTAATGCCCCAGCAAGGCCTAAAGCTTTGTGTCAAAGTTCTAGTTTTGAAAAATGTGCAGCCAATCAACTTGCATCTCTTGCGGAAGAGCTGCACGTTGATTGGCTACGCATTTCTTGGAACTAGAACTTGGACACAGTTCTTGGATCGTGGA
>NW_011967243.1:3473830-3484350 GCF_000949405.1 Vollenhovia emeryi | reverse complement strand
GGACACAGGCCTTTAACGTTCAGGCCTGGTTTCACCGAACGTCGCTCAACTTTAGATTGAACTTGGTTCAATGCACGTGCGTCTCTTTCTAAACAGTTGCAAAGAGACAAAGAGCGAATCGAGCCAAGGTTAAAGTTGAACGACGTTGACGAAACCGGGCCTCAATCGTTCAGTCGCAGACACCGTGACGGTCGCGCGGTCGACTGTAAAACTTGCCGAATCACTCGTTTATCTCAGAGAAACGGGAAGCGACGGCTGTCAAGTAGCGCAGCGGCCGAGGCTCGGGCTCGGAAACGCTTGTCCGCGCGGGTCGAACGGCTCGGGCATCGGACGAAACTTATATAACAACTTGTCTGACTTTTGGTACAGCCTGTATACACGCGCCAGGGCGCGCGGCGAAGATCCGTCACGGGAGACGAGCCGCGCGGCGTGCGTAGTTAACCTAAATATCCTCGGGAGGGGTCTCGCGCTCCGTTCGCGATCCTGACATCGCTCGGCGCGAGGAACGCCGTCTTCAAAGGACTATAATTAGCGCACTTGACTGTGACAGGACAGTGCGCTCCTTGAACGACCGCGCGGCTATTCTTAGAAAAGAGTGAGCGCGCGCGCGCGCGGGGGACGGGAAGGGTAACAAACTCGACTCCCGGCGACGGGGGTGAACTCTCGATCGACCACGCGCGCGACGGGGAGAGAGCGCGCGCCAAGAGAAAAAGAGAGAGGAGGACGCGTGAAAAAGCGGGTACTCACGGATCGGACGCGATCTCGTACGGGGCTTCATCTCCCTCTTGCAGCATTTTCGAGGTGCATCTTACTCATCGACTTCGTCGCGGCCAGCGAGCGCGGCGGGATCGATCAATCGCGGTGTCCCGGCGCCGGGGTCGGGGGGATACCTCACGCGAATGGCACGCGCGTACGCGCTCCCATTGACACGGCACTCGCGCGCGCGCGCGCGCGCGCACGTGTATTTGTGTGCGCGCGTGTACGTGTCGTGTGCGTGGAGAAGGTGGAGGAGAGGTACGCGCGGACCGTACGACGCGTACCGCGAGAACGCGAGCGACAACTGAACGGCGAGAGCGGGACGGGCGGCCGATCTCTCTCTATCTTTCTCTTTCTCCCCCCCGCGCGAGCGTCTATCGATCGCATCCGCGACTCGCGGCCGGATTGCGTACCAACCAGCGGCGTAGAACAGGCGCGACCCACGTACCAACTGGGCGGCGGTGAGGACGACGCGCGTGACGCATCGCCGCGGACGCACAACGACGGCTGGTACGGCGTGCGCGTCCGCGCCGAGGGCGCTGATTGCGTAACCCGCCGCGCGATACAGAAAGATGATTTCACGATCGCGTCATCCGGCAATCCCGAGACGCATCGGGAGAGAAGAATCTACGCACAAATCGATCGAGTTGTTTTCCCGCGCGGGAGCACGCGGACTCGCGAGGATCGTCCCGCCCGCGCCGATCGGTCGGCGGCTACGCGGTTCTCGGGCTGTTTACGGTCTCGTAGCGCGGGAGGACCGTTTAAACTTTGTATAATTCCCAGGAAAGATTCTTATACGATATGAAATTATTATAAGTTAATGTAGCTTGCGGAAGATCGCGATAAATTCTCTGATGCGCAAAAGAGTCCCCGAATAGTACGGAGAATCTGAAAAGAATTGCTTCTGAATTCCCGAATTATAAGACGAATTCTTCGTCCACCCCATTTTTGTTTTGGAAACATTCTTGAGAGGTAGAAAAAATTGGACTTAAGTGACCAATTCTTTCTGAAATACAAGAAGAATCCTTTGTGTTCGAAACATCTTTAAGTTACTCCCATAAGAGATTAAATGATTATCAGTTCTTGCATATGAAATCCTTTTCGAGCTACCAAAAAGGAATCGTTTTATTTTGAACGTATTATCAATTTGTAAAGAATTTAAAGAAGCAAATCCTTTTCAAGTTTACAAGAATTTGTGCTATTTGGATTTGGACGATTCGATTTAATTCGATTTATTAATTACGTCTATCCATTTGTGTTCTGCAAACAATTCTTAATGATTGAAAAAAATGGACTTTTAAGTGACCAATTCTTTCTGAAATACAAGAAGAATCCTTTGTGTTCGGAACAACTTTAAGTTACTCCCATAAGAGATCAAAAGATCATCAGTTCTTGTATATGAAATCCTTTTCGAGCTACCAAAAAGGAATTGTAAATTTATTTTGAACGTATTATCAATTTGTAAAGAATTTAAAGTAGCAAATCCTTTTCAAGTCCATAGCAATTTGTGCTATTTGGATTATCATTTGTACGATTCGATTTAATAATTACAACATTCGTGTGAAACGGATCGTAAGCTAAAGCTTGCTTGCGATCGAAATGAATTATTTTTTTTCAACTGAATGATTCTGAGAATCAGTTTGCCTCGGGCGAACTTAAATTGTTCCTGCTCATGCGGTTGCAATTTATCTTATGATAGCTTTTGCCTTTACTCATTACGGATAGTGTACGTTTTACTCCGATCCGTACAATGAAGATTTATAAAGCTAAATGAAACCGCGACTCTATAAAATTTGAGCGCTCGTAAACTTGAAGACTTTACTAATCTTTTACAGATTTACCGATTGTCGGACGGATCGTGAATTATCGTATAAATACATTTGCGCAATCATTACATAGGAATAATCCGCCACCTTGAAAACACGTTTATGTTCGCGCGATTTAATTAACGCCATGCCGACCTTGTTTCGGCAATCGCAAGCAAATTACGCATCTCCGATCAAGGTTTCAACAGGCGTACTCGTCGAGGCGAGATATACATAAAACCGCTCACGCTTGTGAGTTCGAGGGTATTAGAGATTTTTAATAAATAATAATTTTACTACTTGTACCGCTGCACTCGTGCAATAGCGAGGAAAATATCAATAACGTGGGAAACAACAATTTTATAAAAAAATAACGTATCGCACAGATACCAAGCTCTTGTCGAATTAGCAAAATTATTTACAAACAATGGTATGAATAATTCGATTACATAATTAATTGAAGCGCGAATTAATCTACTTACAAGAGGATATGGAGCGCTCTATCTATAGGTCTCCTTTCCAAGCTAACATCCAAGGAGTGCTTTCGCAACTGTTCTTCATCCTAAGTAAGGATATTTAAATGAGGTCGGCGGGGCGTGAAATTGAATTGCACAGATGTTGGTTTAATATCAATATCAGAGAAAAGTACTCGGATGCATCGATTATAAAAGCTTCGCGTAAAGCTCGCACACGCGCGCGTGCAAGTGAAAACGGGCGGGTGGAACTGAAAATGTTAATAAGCATTACGTACCCTCACGTCGGGTAATGGTTTATCCAACTGAAGACTCGCAAATTCGTCAAGTTCCATGATCCTGTGTCCGTGCGATTCTATTTCTAAATTATAATAAATTTTATATAACCCTCTAAACACGTCATCTCTTTGCCGTCTCCTTTCTGAGAACAAAAGATATATTCATGTTAAACATAATCGAAACGCGAGAAGTCATAATGAATCTCAGAGGCACCACGTTATGTTTGCATATTTAGAAAATTACAAGGTATTAAGGCACATATAATACCTCGACTTGCGCCATGATACGTGATAGTGCAACTAGAAATAAAGAATTATTTCATCTCATAAGAATTTAAAAAAACGGTGACCTTTCTTTAATCCAAGCAGCTTACTATCAAATTTGTTCAGGTTAGTGACATAATTCATCTATCTTAGAACTACATATTTTAGAAACACCAAATATTAATACTTTTCATTTAGGCTACGTTCGGAAACATCACCCGAGTGTATTATTTTATCTCGTTACTGAATGTTAAACAAGAATAAAATAATACACTAGAACACCAGGGTGATGTTTCCGAATTGCAGTCTTAATGCACCTCGGTTACGTTGGTTTCTTCGAATAATACACTCTTTACACAATTATATACAATTAATTTAGTTTATTATGTACTGCATACATGAAACATACATCACACATAAACGTATATGTTATACGTTTGCACATTCACCTACATCATAATTTGACATGCTATATGTGAAAATAATTATATTTGTCAAGCTTATTATGAATAACGTTATTAAATAAGCCGAACTTATATCAGATATAAAAAATGTATTGCAGTAGAATCTTAACAACTATTTCAACTATTAAATATATTAACGCTTATCGAAGTTGTTACATAACCAGTAGAATCAATCTGAAACTAAATGAGATCAAATAACTTAACTTACTGTTTACTTTGAAACTAATGATTTATGTGAAAAAGAGGTAAATAAAAATAACTTGTTTAACTCTATTAGTACCGTATGTAACACGTTTGAAAAATATTTTCAAAAAATACTCCACAAGTTTGATATATATGTAATAAATAAAAGTTATTTATAATATCTGAATTGGATCCCTGAAATTGTACATTGGTCATTTTATATTATCTGAAACTATTGTAACACTGATAAACATCATATCACCAGCCACTCTTGAAAAGGCATTTGATATAATCACATTTAAAATTCGTAGAGTTTATCTTATTCTAAATAGTAAAATAAAAACTTGAACAAGTAATAAGTGTACGCTATACATATTATTTTATCTGAATTAGGAGTACTTATTTGGAATAATTTTTGGCATATCAAATGGTTTTGCTAAAAAATAAACTAAAAAAAATGAACTAAAAATAAACTGATGAACACATTTAATCCAAAATGTAAATATACAAAATGTAGTACACGAAAGATGTTTTACAGCAAGAAATACAGCATCACAGAATTTGCTATCAAATAAGAAAAACGTTCGAAATTGTAGAAATCTACAATTTGATGATTAAATATGTAATACAGTAATAACATAAACTTTCGTAATGTGTATCAGCTTTCCGGAAAACATCCTTATAACGTAACATACATTTAACATAATTTTAGAACATATATTGAATATTGATTTAATCGTATGTAAAAAAAAAGAAATATACCGAAACAATATCAATTTTATTATAAGAAAAACAGCTGATTTTCCAGCTGCGAGGATGGAGGTCGATGGAGAACTCGCCCCACTAAAAATGATAATTTTTGTGCATAATGACACGGAGCTGGTACTCGAACGGTACTTGAGCAATTGTAGTATACGTGAGTTAACTTGTAAGTTATGGTTTGTACCGTGTCAGCGGTTAAGTTAGTATTATCAAAGATAACATTGTATGCGGTTGGGGCAATAGTTCCTTGTCTAACCTGTTGCGATACAATATAGAAGTCATATTTAAGCGGATCCGTTATAACATCATCGACAACTGTACCGATCGAAGGATTACGGTTGTGATCGAACAGTCGAATATTAATTTTTTTAGTAACAATAATAAACATCATTTTGAAATTTGGACCATAGTACAATTCTTCGAGCTTCCTTTTCAGACTTTCTACTTCAATTTCGTAAACTTGTCGAATCTGCCCTTCACTGACACCATCACGATAAATCATAAGAAACCTGGGTAAAGCTTTATTCTCGTCGCGATAAGCTTTTATAGCCTTGCATATACTTTTACAAAGTTGTTCTCCAAGATCTTCGCTGCTGTGATATAAACAAATAGAGCTGAAATATCGTGTCAGCGATTGATCCACAGTTGCCACCATAGCCACTATAATTACAAATAGAAAATTATTTCATGTAGTTTAGATTATATAATAAAAAAATATTTCATAATTTAAATTAAATAAATAAAATTTTAGAAACATGAAAATGTTTCAAAATTAGAATTAGAACAATGTAATCTAAAAAACATTGTAAAATAATTGTTATTGTAATTGTTATAAAAAGATAAAAATGGGAAAACCAAATTAATACTAAAAGATGCTTACAATAATCTTTGCCCTTGGTATTAGAATCGTGGCAAACGTCAAAACCAATAGCCATTAACCCTTTTAAATCAACCGGCCCTCTCAAATCAACTAACCAAGGAGCCCCGCCCAACTTGCAGTTCATCTGTATTGCCACTTTTGTAGCAATACTCATCGCATTTCTCCCATCTAAATTCTTTTGTAAAAAGACCTGCGACGGCACTGGTCTATCCACACAACATTTCTTTTTAATGGCTGCATAACGATCGCTGCGATTATTGCTTACTACGCAAAATACTAAATCTGGGGTACATCTACTAAGAACGTTCTCAAGAACATCAGCATATGTGCCCGCTCTATCCTCTTGTATATATTGAAATTGCGGCATTACAACTGGAAAAGATATTGCGTGCGACACTGACAGTAGGTTTTGTGTAAATTTCTGTAAAAATTTTAAATTAGTAAAATTAACATTTTGTACTAAAAATTTATATGAATGCAATCACACGTGCACAAATAATTTCATTTCAATATTATATTTGATCGATACATTTATATCCACTTAATTGAAAGTTATTCACCTGTACATTACGCATGTCCCGTTGATTTGCAATCAATACCCAATTTCTCAACTCCTTACAACGCAATAAAGGTGTTCTTTGCATGTTTCTTCCCCAATCTCCGTAGCCATCCATTTTAATATCTCTAGAAAATCCAAGTTTCGGGGTAGGCAATACACGAGCAGGAACTTGAAGTAAACTTCTATCTAACGACATGTTCCAGTCTTTAAATTCTTGCATAACTTTTGGCTCTTGACGAAGTCTGCTATTAAAGTCCATTAGTTTTTTAACACGGGAATCAGGTGAGAGACAAGTATACATAGCTAATGCTTTCATAAGATGAAAATTCTCTCTCATACTATCAGTTAAACCTGCAAGGTGGAACGTTCCGTCAGCACAGAATTTGTTTACACACAAAAATTAGTACATAGCATAAGAGTATTGCACATTTATTCAATTTAAAAAAGTATATATTTAGTAAGTACCTGTCGAACGACATAACTCTGGAACTAGATAAACTAAGTTTTTATCATCAGTCGCATTTCGTTGTTTTTGCTTTGATTTCGTTATCAACATTGGTTGGGTAACATTCCGTATTTGAATTCCGTATTTCTTATAGTAGTATGCTTGGTAAGATACTTGTTCACCAGTTTTCATAGAAAATGTCGAGGAAGGATTTACATTAAAATCCACTTCCTCAACACGATATGTGTGGTTATTATAATCAGTAAGTACCAGAATTCCAATAACAGTGTTAGAGAAATCTTTCTAAAAATGTATATAACTCTTATTATATTTTTAAAATATAACATGTAAAATAATATAGCGATACATATAATCTACAGGGGGTGGACAAAATAATGTGAACACCTAACACAAAATATTTGTTAATTAATAAAGTGTAGGGCCATCGTTTGCTTTTAAGACAGCTGTAATTCGTTGTGGAATAGATTCGTAGAGTGTACGGATAGTATCCAACGAAATGTTGTCCCATTCTTCCATCAACACCTCCACCAATTGCCTCAATGATGATGGAGGTGGAAATCTGCTTCTCACTCTCTGCTTCAAAACTCCCCATAGCGGCTAGATGATATTGAGATCTGGCGATTGAGCTGGCCAGGGAAGATGCTTGATAATATTCTGATGCTCCTTGAACCAAGACTGAACTTTTTTGACCGTGTGTACGGGCGCATTATCGTCTTAGAATATGGCAGTGTTTAGCAGCAATATACTGATCACAGTAAGAATTTCATCGTTGAGAATGTCGAGATATTCATTCGTCGTCCCCGTGCTTGACTGTGGGGAGTAGGCAGTCCGGATCTTAGGCTTCTTTGGGAGTGTCCATACATAAACCCGGTCGTTTGTAGGGGACAGAGTAAACGATGATTCATCGGACCATAACACATTCTTCTAATCATCAATCGTCCAAGTTTTATGATTGTGACATCACTTCTTTCGCAGCATCGCGTTGGCATCCGTTATAAGAAGTTATTAAATTGCAGCCCTTCCATAAATATTACCTTTGTGGAGCTCCCGCCGTATTGTTTTTGTCGAAACAAGATTGTTCAGGTGACTGTTGAATTCTGCTGTCACCTTTGCTGCGGTAGTTTTGTTGCTTGGCCACAATCCTTTTTAAAATTCGGCAGTCCCTGTCTGTTAGCGTTGTTAGTCCACTTTTTCTCTCAGCAGATGTTGTTTTGCCATGTTTAGTGTAGGCTGTCATCACCGTGGATACTATCGCTCGTGAAACGTTAAACAGTTCAGCCATTTTCGTGAGATGCTCCTGCTATAACCGAGCACCCACGATTTGGCCTCTTTCGAAGTCTGACCGAAGTCGTAGAACAAAGCGTGTAGTATATGGAAATATAAACTAGAACGGTTATACCGTTCATACCTTGGCAGGGGGACCAACATAAACAAATGTATAATATTTAGCATGGCGTTCACATTATTTTGTCCACCCCCTGTATGTCAAATACCATCTTTAAGTAGAAAGTTTTGCATTAAAATTTAAAGTGTTCCTTTTAAATTAATCGAAAATTGTAAAATAAATGAAATTGACGAAATCTTTAAAGGATCATCTATAATAGATGAAGCAAGCTTGACGTAAGAGGTAGAAGTAAGCAAACTATTTCCACTTTTTACTCCTACTTCAGCTCTGACGCTTATTCTTGGTGAATTAGAGCGCGGATTGGCCAGTGCTACAAATATTTTAAAAAATTATGCTTGCATTTTACACTAAAGGTGTAATGCTTGCAGTTTACACTAAAAGGTAAAGGCTTTTTTTTTACTTCTTACTGCTTCCAATGTAGACGGCCCTTAACGTTTTGTTTTCAATATCTTCTCATGACAGACACAAGTGTAAAGAACAGAATATTCGATTACTCATGCACGAAGTATGCCACACACATTTAAATTCCATGTAACTTGTTCAATAAACGGTATTATGAAATAAAGAACAAAAAGATGCAAAATATACAAATAAAACTTAACGTCATACCCTATAGTCTTGAGAACTGCGTCTCCTACAATCTTCCAATATATGCAGTAAAGTTTCCTGGCGCATAACTTTATGCGTTAATTCGGCACACATCAAAACGTCATTTTCATGTTGTCTAATGGATGTAATATATCCAGGCCATAATTCCAATCTGTACTGATCTACCCTAACCTACACAATCGTACGAGCATTACTAAAAACTGTTAAATTTTTCATTTAATAATAAAATGAAATCCGTGTAAATTTTTTACTAACGCTGCTTTTCGCGTCGTAATATTGGCGGCCCACCAATTGCAAGTTCAGATATTCCAAACACTTTCTCATTATTATATTGAAAACGACGTTATAATATGCATCATCCGCTGACATACTTCCAACTAAACATATAATAATCTTGACGGATACATTATCAGATTGTCTCGTTGACATCAGTTCCATTCTCTGCAAATTTTCATACGTATATTTATAAAAAACAAGAAAAATGCCGCGCGTATCTACTTGTACAGAAGTATAAAATACATTAATATACTTACATCTGGTAAACGGCACGCGGAATACAAAAGAGTACCATCAAAAATATATGCACCGACTTTTTCTTTATGAAGCCTAAGCATGCCTTTGCGAACATGTGTACGCTCTTCGTCGGGATCGAAATCAACTCGATATTTATAAAGATGCCAATCTGGCACTTGGGGGAGTTTGAAGTGATTGGACTGCAACCACATCGATCTCCCAGATGTACCTATAAATTGGCAGAAATGAAAAGTTACCGAATCATGTTCTTGCCTTTTGTACGTACCTATATAAGTTGTAATACGCAGATACGTGCTACAACTGAAAAACACATAAAAATTTTATACCGACCTTTTTTAGTTACCAAGGTACTTGGCTTGGTTACAAAAACAGCTTCCATCCTACGTCGGCGTGACGAACTTGTCGACGCGCCTTCACTTTTAATTTCACTTTTGACATCGGAACCAGCTTCGCTCTTAATTTCGCTCTTAACATCGCCTTTAATTATTAGACATGAAAAAATTTTAAAAACTGTGGCTACTGGTTTTAATTTGTTTTTTATATTTCAATGTTCTAAATAATGGAAAATCTTTTATGGCTTGTTATTAAAAAAGCGCATTCTACTGGTTTATTTTTCAAAAATTGAACGATGAAAGAATAGACTTGGTAAAAAAAATGCTTACTTGACATTTGTGTCGATCCATATTCCGAGTATGTCTCTGAAGATTCTTCACGTTTTATAGACTGTCGCAATAGAATAACATATTATTTATTACGTTCTTCTGAATTTTAAAATGAATTTTAAGTTTGTGTTAATGAATCTAAATTTCTCTTTAGCGTGAATTAGTATTAAAGGCAAAATTCTTGAAACAACTTCTACGTACACATATATTTCTTAAATATATTAAGAGATAAAACGCATTTACATATCACGAGACACGGTAGTGTCTCGCGCCAAGTGTAAGCGTAGCTAGTACACGCGTATATTATACTCGAAATTGAAATAACAATAAAATTGTACAATACCTTGGTCGACGGACGGTCCTGTAAAAAAGAGAATACATTCACTATGAGTAAAGTACAATCTGTCACGTCTATTAAGC
>NW_011967243.1:3464043-3473371 GCF_000949405.1 Vollenhovia emeryi | reverse complement strand
CAATCTGTCAATCTTATAAGCAAGGATTGAGAATAACTAAAAGATTTCTTCAAAGGTTTAAAAAGCTTGCTTCTACCATATACAGGGTATCGGTGAATGTTTGGGACTTATTTTTTTCTGTAGACACAGCAAACCAAAACTGAGCCGAAAAGTCCTCTATCACTTTGCAACTTTTGCAATAGTTAACGAGTTATTAATTACAAAAAAAATCTCCGTCTTGGCTCGGCCTAGTCCAGTGTAAGGCTGATGTTACACTTGTCGTACGATAAATTTTTTAAGCGTGTTGATTGACTACAAGACAGTAAACTTCTCGAGTATCTAGAAATTTTCTATTCATCAGCCAGTCAACAGACTTAAAAAAGTTGTTGCACGACAAATTTTTCAAGTGTGTCGATTGGTTGCAGAACAGAAACCTTGTCGAGTCTCTGGAAATTTTCTGTTCCGCAGCCAACACGCAGGAAAAATTTGTCGTGCGACAAATGACATAACAATTCTTTTTATCACCAGAACAAAACAAATTGCTTTTAGACTTTTGGAGTACACAAAAAAAAAGTCCAGCAAAAAAATTTATAAGACTGACGTAATATCACAATTCGAAGGGATAAAGCAGATATAACAGCCAAGACAGGATGTTAGCGCCTAAATGATATTAATTCTTCAATTGATTGCGAAACGTTTACCTCAGGGTTTGAACAAAAAAAGGTCACAAATTATTTTGCAATAAAGCGCTTTATAATCTCATTTCATCTTCATTAATTCGAGCTCAACGTTGCGCAAAAAGCATCCGTTTGCTCTCTTATTTCTACGCGTTATTTCACTTACTGAACTTGTGCTCCTCCTGTCGAAAGGCTTCTTGCGATAACCACTGGTTGATGGTTCTGACGAGTCGTCATAACCTCGTTTTCGGTCTTGCCCAGACATCTTCGAGTATCAGAGGCAAAATCTGAAAATTGCGTCAGCAACGTTGGACATCGCCCGAAAAATCGCCCTCTCTAACCCGTCGAGCAATTTGTCGATACTTATTACAACCGAACGGGGGGGGGGGGGTGTTTACCTGAGGGAAATATCTCGACACAGTACGTTACTACGTCCTTCACATCTTCGTAAACGCAAGAAGTGTCGCGCGCCTTCGCACTGGCGACTTTGGGGCCTGAGCAAAATGGTCGTTTTGTACTCTTGAGACAGCGTTTTGTCTCGAATCTTTGCCTTAAAGTAACGCACAATAACTGCCTCGTGACTTGAGAATAAAAGACGGGCCAATCCGCTCGGACCCTCAGCTACCGAAAACCCCCAATCTCGGATCGTTAACCTCGACCCAAATAAAACTTTCTCTCGCTATCCTTTTCCTGCTTCTGGAGCTGGAAAAGGATAGAAAGCGAGTCGAGGGAATACCCGGTAAATCGATTATTGACGCGAGACGTTTCCTCTACGCCGAAGTTTACGTTCCGATTGTACGATCTCGACCGATTTTCCGCAAAACTAACAAGACTTGTAGTCTCGATGTCTACATGAAAAACAGGGAACATACCTCGCGTGCGTTTACAAATCGTGACGGAAATGACGAAATACATCAGCGATTCTGTGCGCGTGGAAAAAAAAAAAAGGACGCTATCGCGACGAGCTGCCCCGATCACCGCGCCGGTCTGTGCGACGAACACTCGGGACGAGTTGCGGCTCGATTTTGCGAACGAAACGAGGGTTTGATGCACGCGAGGCGCAATTTTCTCTTTATTCGTTCCCACGCTTAACGTGTAACCCGACACAACCCGAGCCCTTCGTCGCCGAGCTCGAGTAACATGGCCCGGCGACGAAGTAAACACGCTCGGGGAAACACAAGCGTAAACACGCTGACCGCGTATTAAACACCGCGCCCAGAAATTCCGTCGCCGAGTTCCGCGTCTACCTCGTTTCTCACCTTAAAATTATCCTGCAATTCCTCACGATCTACGCGATCGAAAATCTCTACGGTCGCCCCCTCGGACACGTGAGCGTTCAAACACGTCCAGAAACAGAGTCCGTGCGCGTCGATGGTCCGGGAACGAAAGTAACGAAACAGCTCAGCAGCTAGGCTTATACGCATCGAGTCCCAGCCGGCCAATCGTGAGCCGTGCGTCGCTCAAGCGAGGCGCGATTGGTCGCGTTCGAAAGAATTGGGTCTGGGCGCGGAGAGGGGGGGGGGGGCAGAGGACGTACAGGATCGCACTACACGCAGATCGATGCCATGGGCACCGGCGAGACGGATTTTTCAGGCTCGACGTTCGTCCCAGGGTCTCGGGCTACATAGGCGCCGAAGCCGCCGAAGCGTTGCGAGAAAGATCGATGTTACATTTGTCGTACGACAAATTTTTCAAGTGTGTTGATTGGCTGCTGAATAGAAAATTTCTAGATACTCGAGAATTTTAATGTCCTGCAGCCAATCGATACACGATAAGAAATTTGTTGTACGACAAACGTAAAACTAGCCAAATAGCGGGAGACGAGACGAGGACGGGATATCGTGACCGCGAAATCGCGATAGCGACGAAGCTGCGCGACGAGCGCAATTCGAAACCGACCAATCGGCGTACGGCGTCTTCAGTGAGCAACGCGCCTGCCGCGCGGAGTTGCAAATTCCGCTACTTTTGCAGCACGTGCGATATCGTGCTGCAAAAGTAGCGGAATTTGCATCAAGTGAGTGCCGCGCGTAGCGATACGTTTACGTCAAGTGTGGTATAAAGGCCCGAACACACGAAGAAACTTATTCGTAGTCAGATCGTATACTCTAGAGTACTCTAGACCGTCTTGAATTTATCTAAAGATACTGTATGGAACATTTCGTTGGCTACGGAGTATTTTAAGATGACGTTAAGACAGTCGTGAGTATAAGATCTGACTATGGCTGATGGCAGACAATTATCCGTAAGCGCTTAAGACTGACGTAGTCGTAGACTTAAGGTAAGGCAGAGAAAAACGTAAGCCGTGGAACACGTGTACAGACTACATTAAGCGCTTACGGATAGTTGTCTGCCATCAGCCTATGAAAACCGGTCTAAAGATGATCGTAAAGCCCGTATCAGACTACTGATTGAGATTGGGATTAGATTGAAATTTGACCAATCAGAGTAAAGCCCGTATCAGACTACGGATTGGGATTGGGATTAGATTAAAATTTAACCAATCACAGTAAAGTTTACTAATCTCAAGTTCAGTAACTTTTACTCTGATTGGTCAAATTTCAATCTAATCCAATCTCAATCCGTAGTCTGATACGGGCTTAAGACAGTCTTGAATCGGAGAGAAACCTGAGAGCGGCCACACCCGGCGTTTTACTTGATACCGTTTCAAAAGACTGTTTTGCACGCCTTCACGCCCAATTTTCCTTTTGGAACTATTTTGCTATGCATTTTCTGACACTGTCGATAAAGTCACCACCTTGTGCGTGTCCATGCTACGCCTAAAAGTTAGTGGAGGGCCTCTACAAGACTGTTTTTATCGGATAAAAATTTAATTCAAATTTAAAAGAGAGGCATTATTTCATTTATTACCAGAAAATGCAAAGTTATAATAAAATAGACGGCAATTGTTTTCTATCAAATTATACTTTGCGTTATTATACCACATAATTTTGTAATTTTCGTATTCTCGAAACCATAATTTTGGAATCGCGAACGGATTGCATTCTAAACATCTAGCGATAGACGCTGTACATGTAACTGAAAATAATCATGAATGACATTAATTCTTTCTTATTCGAACATGTATTCTTACAGAGTAGATTTAATATATATTTATTTTATAATTGGTATTTTTATATCGTCATAATTTGTTAAGGAAAAATTAAAAATTGGCCAAAATATCTAACGTCGACACGGTAATAACAGGTCTTTTTGTATAAGTATTGTATAAACAATGAAATAATTCATATGAGTAAACCTGAAAGATATGAGAGGTTGCTGATCCTCTTGTGCTTTCACTCTATAAAAAGAAAACGGAAGATAAACTGTCATTAATGGCTAATATTTTGTAGAACACTGTAGTCTATACGAATACATATGTATAAATGCTAGGGCAAAGTTGCAAATTAATGGGTGATGTAACATACACACGTATATTTTAAACATTATCAGGATACATTAATTATTGACACAGTATCATATATAAACTATAAAGAACTTATTCTTCTGAAAGATTCACTATCCAGAATAAATACGCGTGGATTGCGCTATTGTGAAGATATTCTGTTATAATTGACGCACTGCTGTATGCTATACAATTAGTCATTGTTAAGTTCATTCCAGATGTATCTTGTAAATGGATTATGTATGTGTATTCCTGCACGTATTTGTTATTATCGCACATTTTCTCCCGATCATTCATGCAAAGGAATAAGAATTTTATTGCCAGATTATAGTTTTTCGACAATTCTACAGCTACAAGACTAACAAATTGCAAAGTTTACCAAAATGTAATTTGAAGAAAATTTTAATGTGAAACTTCAGATATCTAAAGCTTGAGATATTTTATATTGTTTTAGTAATCAGAGTATTAAGTTTTAGAGAAAATGCGCAATGATATATCTTATACTTACAAATATATGTGTGTATATGTGGCTTATTGTTAGCTTAAGAAATGAATGATTCGCTCATCTCTAAAGTTGGCTTTTAAAAATTGAAAGACATCACGACATATATAACAAAGATTATGAACCTATCGAGGATAAATATTGTATGTGAAATTGGCTTATGAAAATATGAATTTGCTACGTGTAAAAACTGCAACTAGGAGATATTTTTTGATAACAAGTACGCTGAAGAGATTTACTGGGTTATAAAGGTATTACACGTCGTCTTGTGATATTAAAAATGGTATCTTAGAAGTTTACATAAAAATTAGTCATTTTTAGGGCTACTGCTATCTTCAAACACATCTAAATTCTAACTCTGTATTTTGCATAGGTTTAGGACCAGACGTGGCTATATTCCAGAAAACTTTAAGCAGTCTTTTAGACATGCGTGTTGTTCGGAATTAGTTGGTTCTCGGCTCGTGATATTAATATTACGTTCTGCGCAAACTAAAATTTTCAGATAGCCATGTTTAGTTCTAAACAGGACACCAAATAGAAATATAGTCCAAATACTTATATATGTACTTTGCTTCCTATATTCAAACTAATAATTCCTCCTCAGATTTATCTTTTCTACAAGCACTTATCCAGTTACTTAGAAATATTTCTATTAGTATAGCACACGATGCTAAAAGGGTATATTTTCCTTCAGTATATATGAAATTGACTGTACAAATAATGTATATACTCTATGCACATTGTACATGTATAAAATATCTGAGTATCTTATATTTTTGCATTCTTTCTTATACTTTCTCATTAAAAATATTGTTTAAAAAAAATGTTATGACAATTGGTGCCTACAGCAATAAAATGGATAATACAACACGAAATAGGTATATCTATAACACTTATATTCTGTTAAATAGTTATTTGTGACTGAATAAAACTAAAATATGATAGACTGTAAAAACAGAATATATCAATTAAAATGTCCTCTAACATGTAAAAATTGAACCAGATGATAATTTTATACATATAAATATAATTGAGCACAGAGCACACATATATAATATTCTATAATTTAGTTTAAATATATATATATATAAATGTTCAAGTCTCATTAATCTGCATAACATATCCCACTTGCTGTAAAGTATAAATATAATTATATATTAAAAGAAGCATATTCATTTTGGTCAATTTGAAGGAAACTGCGTTATACATATGTTCATTAAAGGTACGCTTCAGAAAGACACATCTCATATGTTTCTGATATCACTCTAAAAATAAGGGATACATCTATATATTCAATTTGAAAAAATCTGTAACAAGTATTATATATTACCAACATCTAAAAGGAATATGGCCGAGTTTAAATATACTAAAGTGATAAAATATATATATAATATAGAATATCGCTTACTTTTTTATACTGCTACAAGATGATTTTCATTACATTTAATTGCCGTATTATTTACAACGATATATCAATAATTAAAACGAAGAAAACGAAAAAATCGACATTAAGTGAAAAAATAAAATGTTGGTTACATGTTACTTTATAATAAAATATATACCTAATTTTATATATATAATTAAAAACAACTTATTTCTATATTACAAAACAAACAGGATTTTAACATAGGACATAGACATACTCTATAACACTTATAATACCCTAATCATTATACAAGTATTATACAAATTGGAAGAATATATTAACATGAATATATATATATAAACTTGAAGCATAACTTTTATCAGAATACTTTTATTGATGCCCTGATGCATATAAAACATATTTATTTTTCATATTAAAATAAATCATTAAAAAAAACGAAAAAAATTAAAGAAATTTAATATATCAAATTTATATGTTTATATACAATGACCTTTACTAAATATTTATGAAGACTTTCTCATGCATTCTATATAATTTAAATTTGTATTATAAATATAATCGTTGTTATAAATGGATAATATTTCTACTGTAACAGTAATATGATTATTAGTGAAAAAAAATTAGGTAACCATTGCGAAATATTCATTATTTTCAATCTGCTTGTTCATTGCCATATAAATATATCTATTTTAAGCTTTGACTCTCAAGTTAAGAGTTGTAGGAAATGCTCTCTTAAGTTATCGTTTTTTTTTTTCATATGTATTCCCATACAGCACAAACCTTGCAGTTACATTGCAGCAACATTACAGCAATGTTATTGCAATGTAACTGCAAGTTTTGTACTGTACGGGTTCATGCCTAATTTTATGTTTTGTTATATTTATAAGAAATACCAAATTTCTGTTATTTTGTACATATAGCAATTTTATACTTGTAAGGTATTTCCAGAAAAAATATTTACCTAAAAATGAAAAATTTATATGATTAAAAGGAGAGCAGCTGTTTTGTGAAATGTATGATATTAGAGAAAGAGAGAGAATAACGTACTTAAAGATACACTTAAAGGTCAACGAAATATTTTTTAAGGTTGAAAAATGTTTCAGATAAAAATTGTGTTTTAGAAAAAGAAAAATATTGTTTGATATTCTTCTCCAACCAAAACACTTTCGTCTCCTATATCTTTTACTTTAAATAAAAGAGTTTTTGTTTGTTTGTTTCAAGTATCTTTCTATAGTGAATGTATAAAGAAGTGCAAACATTAAAACAAACTTATTTTTAAAACTATCATATTTACGTTATCTAGAAAGAATTGTATATCACCAAACTGCTAGTATATTTCTCATAAGACAATTTGAGTATATTTAACAAATTTTCATAACTAATATTTACAACTTAGAAAAGAAATATTTTAATAATGTGGTAGTGTATGTAGTAAACATAATTTCTTGTAATCATCTATTTACTAATATCCAAACAGATAATTAAACTTATTCAAATAATAAAATTCACAGCATGCAGCAACTACTACATTGGTAACTTGCAAAAGAAATTATTATAATTGAAAAAAAAACTTAATTTTTCCATTATTTTTCAATCACAATTACTTCTTACGGTCCTTTATAATAAATCATATATATATATAAAACTGAATTAAGTCGGAAAAAAGTATGTGATACATAAATGTAATGCTTTGAAGATTAATTATATAGCTCTCAGAGGGTAAGATAATTCATTATGGATATGCTATACTGCTCGAAGATTTTCTCATAGAGAGGTTTTGAAATTGCGCGAAAAGAATGATACGAAAGGATGTCAGGATTCATAAATCAATCGCTGATAATGGGGAAATATTTCCCATGTTGGCAAATGCAAACCAAATTCTAAAGCTACCAATACGGCAAACTCAGATGTAATTAAGTCCTTGCGATTTAATCGGAATACACCCTCAATTCTCTGTAAACAATAGTAATGATAATTATTGCGCGACAACTTTATTATTACATAATACACGATAACGGTACCTCGATGAGGGCTTTAAGAATATCGCCTTTCACGTCGTTGAATTTTGCTGCGAGAAGTAAGCAAGCACCAGCACATAACTTCCGTGTCTGCTTCGTCACGATATTTCGAAGAATAAGTTTTTCAAAATATACGTAGGCCATTGCAACAGTGAGTAAATCAATACCATATTCTAATTTAGCTATTTTTCTCATTTCTCGTTTCAAGCTAAAAAAAAAAGAACTTATAGAAATTATACCACAACTGAGGATATAAATTAGACCTACCTGCGAAGCTTACTGAGAGTAAGTTGAATATGCGGAAACTTTTCTTTAAATTTATCATTTAATTCTTTCTTCAAATCTGAAGGTCTTACATAATCAATAACAGATGCCTGTATGTGTAAAATGTTGAGTAGTATTAATATAAGCTTTTCATCAATCATTAATTAAATCAAGTGGAATTAAGATATATACCATATATGATGTAAATGTTAGTAACGTTCTATGTTTTCCAGCGATAAGTTCTGGATCATCCAATAAATTTGGATTATATTGGGCAGATTGTTCATCCCATTCATAAACTATAATGCCCAGTAAAATAATAGCATAATATTAACATTATACAATTTGATGAAATATTTAAATTGTTTTTGTACTCACCTTTGGAATCACTGAAAGACAATGGTGGAGACTCGGAAGTTATATAATGAGCACGATTTGTAGCCGTATCATAGGAAAGACACCTAAAATGAAAGAAAGAAGTATTATAAAATGCATTATATAATTATTTTCTTCTTTGACATGCAATATGCAATGTGCTCCAGAATTATTACATTTCTCTCATTGAAAAATACTAGAATTTATAGAAGAGTATTAAAAATGCTTTAATCCAGAGATTATTAGTTTACTTAATTATAAGTAAAAGAATATTGTAATAAGAATATTTTAACGTTTAAACTTTATTATGTTAAATTATAAATGTATCAAGTTAAAAAAATTATTGTTACACTAAATCTTCTGGTCAATTTTTGTTAAGAAAAAAATTGACTTTTAATTCATACAATAAGCTTAATACTTGAGCAAATGTATAAGAGACTTCTGGAATACTATTTATAAGTTATACAATGAATACATATAAATACATGCTACATTTATATAATTTTGGAATGCTTATATATAAATATATAGCATTTTTTCTTCATATACATATATACCAAAAATATAATGTGAAATTATTCTGCGATGTGTGCACATTTACTAGATTTTTATAGTGAATAATATAAGAATGTATGTAATTTTTTACATATGAGACATATTTACAAATGTATTAAGATCACAATGTGAATAAAATATAACTTCAATACATTTATAAATTATATA
>NW_011967243.1:3453045-3463346 GCF_000949405.1 Vollenhovia emeryi | reverse complement strand
TTGCTGTTATGATAGCCCCCTTCGTACCGTGGAATTTTGGTTACACAAATCTTCCTCTGGGCCTTATAGATTCGAAGATATTTAAGGTCCTAATAGTTATTGCCCCACCCTGTATATTTTAATATATAATTTGTCTATATAAATAAGCCCTTTAGTACAATTAACTTTAGAATATAACAAAATGTTATGTTCTATTAAATAGAATATATTATATTATAGAATATATATAGTAACATTGTTAAATTTTCGCGCTGTATGTTAGTAAAACAAGTATTTGTTACATCTCTTACTTATGAAATGCAATCATTATCATTACCAAGTAGATATTATAAAATGATTATGAGTGATCTAATGACTGATTTTTACAACACATCTTTTGCAGAATTATAATAAAATTTGAAGAAATATACTTATTGTAGAGACCCTTGTATCTGTACGTCTTACATTTAATTCTATCTAACGTTTCTATATTTCATTACACATATATTGTACAATAATTTTTACCATTTTTTGTGATCCACATTCCAAGTAATTGTTTTTGTCCTGCAAAAAGATGGTTGATGTTTTGTTATAAAAACAAATATATGATATATGAAACCATGCATGTATTACCTATGATTTTGAAAAAGATTTTAAAAATATTTAGAGTACCGCAACTGTGCGAATTATTAAACTACGAATGATTGCCAAGATAATTTTTCCGAAACTAGTAAAGTTCCCCAGTTTGTTTCTATGCATAAATATTTGAAAAAAAATTATTAAATTACAACAGGGGCAGCGAGAGTCCAATATAAATAGAGTTACCTATTATGAGATAGGCTTTTAATATGAGATAGCAGGTTTTCAACATCCAAATTCAATCGCAAATCGTTTCTGCAACGATTACACGATCTAACAATGAATTTTCCACCAAACAAATTTTCCTTCAAGGACAATAAATTCATGGTGGCTCCCTATTAATTTAGCAGAAAACTCACTATCGCATATTAAAATCCTACCTCATAATAGGAGACTTTCCTCTACATTTGTATATAAACACAAATATACTTGTATTTATATTTGGCTCTCACTGCCCCTTTTGTAATTATTATCAACAGAGTCAGCCTTTTATTTATTTAAAAATAATTATATTTGTTATAATATTATTAACAGTAAGAGCTAGACATCTTGTTATATGGAATAAAGTAAAAAAATGTATCTATATTTAACGATTTCTTTTAATTCTAAATCTTAACTAAAAGCTTGATGTGTAGAGGATACATAAATAAAAACAATACATAAAAAGGGATACACATATATTGTTTATGTGCGTGTGTGCGTATGTGTGTATATATACAGTACAATCAGTTATATGAACTGTGATACCAAATGAAACATAAAATGGAAATAATGCTTTTACTTTTTATTCTACTATAAACATTATTTATTGCAATACCTTTGTACCACGTGATGTTTATTGGGTATAAAATGCGTAAGTTCCATAGGTTCGTTCTCATTTAGATTCAGTTTTTTGTCCCTTTGAAATTGCCGAGATGGTACAAGCAGTTGGCCGTAAGATATTTCCTACAGAATTAATTGATAATTGAGCGTGTCATCGTTAAATTAGTTTTCTGATGTCAGAATCAGAGGAATAAAACAATATATTTTTTAATACTTGGCCGTCCTTGGCATGTTCTATACCCAGCAATCCAAATGGATCAATACTGTCATTAATTGCTGATAATGGTCTTTGAGATGACACATTTTTCCTTCGACATGTATCTTTACGTAATTCCGACCTATAAATAATCATAATAAAATGCTGTTAAAAACATTATACTGGAGAACATTATTTTTAAAAATAAAATCAAATGGGATAAATTTGTATTGTGATCAAAATATTATATAATCTACAGGTAGCAAGACAATGAACTCCAAACTAGAAAGAAAAGTGATAACGATACATTTAAATATATTTTAATATTTCTAGGTTTTATGTTCTTTAATACGAATTTAAAATAAAATTTAATAAAATATTGCAAACATATGTAACGTTGAAAAGTTTGGAATGAGTTGTAACTTTTTAAAAAATCTTTTTCTCCTGAGTAAAATTTTCACTTAAAATTTAGTAAATTACAGATCTTCAACTAAAAAAAGGCAGACAATAGATAAAGGAGAATAATTTACATGCAAGTTAAATAACTTCCATAGGAATCGAGTGCAAGTCTTACCAACTGGAACGTTGTCCTTTATTGTATGAGATAGCAGAAAATATTACAAATGGCACATGTTGGTTCGATACCAAAACCATTCTATCGTCTCCAAATTTACAGCCGTTCACAGGCCGTTGTATCAAACGCAATTCCTTCAATTCCTTCGTAATCTCTGGTATTATGCTACTATTTGTAGAAACTGGTTGCATATTGTTCACTGCCTTTATCTTTGGTTTGGACGATTGTGCTTTTGAATGTACGGAGCCAATGCTTTCGTTGCTACTATTGTATTGATGCTTAATATCTTCCGAAAGCGTAGACGTTTGGTGACTTATGCGCTTCTTATATTGTAGAGAGCCCACACGTCTTTCCGGTAAAGAATAGTCGCTTCCGGTAGTCCCCGTTCTAAGGATATAATTTTTTTTCCATTAAATGAAACATTGAAATGCACAAGTACATGTACAGAATACGTGTTTATTATTCAGAGAGAAAAACAATGAAGTGTCGTGCGACATTATCCTTGCTCCTCTGACCCCTGGTTTTCAAAGGCCAGTTTGCTGTTAGCGGAAATTAATTCAGTAATTCCTCCTTAATTTCCATTTTAAATAGAACATGTTTACAATTAACTCGTAAATTAACATTCTACGAGAAAAAAAAGGCCCAATTTAGAACAAAATTCAAGGTAAGATCACACTCTGTTTGCCTCCACAAAGTTTAATTAGGAAAGGCTTTAAATTCTTATTGTGCAAAATTTATCTACGCATTTATTTGGACCCCCCCCAAAAAAAACAATTGCAAAATTCGTTAAGAGCCACAGTTGAGCGAAAAACAATCTTAATTAACGTGTGTACGATTCTATGCACCATATATGCGCGCAATGACTGGAATGCAATCAGGTTTCACGATGTTTTTGTTTGTGATACTGTAGACGCGCTTGATAATGTTATCTGAATCCATTAAGTGTCATTCAATCCTATCTGAACCGAGACGGTCTTTGAGAAGGGAATATTATGGCGCACATACTTTCACGCGCGCTTAATTGTTCATGCTTCCTCTTATCAAAAGGACTACTCTCGTAATGTACAAGCCATCGAACTTTCGCGAATTAATTTAAAATATAAAACCGTGCAAAATAATAGACGCGCGGCCGTTTACATTCGACCAGTTGTATTATCGCGGGCGATCTCGCGACCTATTTGCGAAACAAACGTTGAAGAGATGAGATAACAAAACCGTGTTATTTATTTACTTGTGATAAACAATATCGTGTTTGTCTTCACACTTTACCGAGGACGAAAAAGTCGACACACATATATATATATATATATACGATATGCATTACGTGTCTCTCAATTCGGCTGCTTACAATTCGGAGCAAACCGTTGCCCGCGTTATGTCACACGGACATGTACGGGCGCGATGTCGCTTATATCGGCGTAAACTTAATCTAAAGCGGAGGCGCGAGCGTTTACCGTTCTCTAAACGAACTGTGCATGCCGCAAGGGAACTGCAGGTGATTTCTCTCCTGCTCCAAGAACATGGTGACCGCTGCCTTGGCGGGGGTGAGTAGCCCGTCCGAGTCGGAGCTGAAGGAGTTACGGTCGGCGCCCTTGTGCGCCGGCTGCGGCGAGCTGTCCTGCTCTATCGTCTCGTTGAGCGGGTGGTCGTGCGCGTCCTCCGTGGGGCAGCCGTCTAGCGCCTCCTCGGCGGAGGCCTCGGGGCCGGCGCTCCGGCACGCCTCCAGCACCGCCTGCTGTTCCGCCTGGCCATCGCTAAGCCTGCGCGCCTGACACGGTCCGCCGCGTGACAGGACGGCGAACTTGGTGTCCCGGTGGCTGCCGTCGAGGGAGATGTTGGACAGGAATGTGAGGGCGGCCAATCTTCTGCGTGAGTGATTTTTCTTTAGGGCCGCTGCCATCCCACGGGGGACCGTGTCGGGATACCGGTGCGAAATATCAGGACGAGCAACGACAACGCACGCCCGGTGACGGCGACGACGGCGACGGCGACGACGACGACGACGGCGACGACGACGGCGACGTCGGCGACGGGGTCGGCGGTGGCGGCGACGACGGCGGCCTCAACTTTTTCGTACAACGACAACTAAGATCACAACGCATTGTCACTGCTGATACACTTAGTTCTAAGTTCGCCAGTGACGATCACGGCCGTGCGCCACGCGTGCAGGGGTGAACCGGTGTCGCTGATCATCATGCCGTTTCCTCGGACGAGCCCTTCGCGAACACGCGTCACCTTCCGCACACCAACGTACTTTACCTACTACGCAACAGCGGGACTGGCCCCCATCGTCGTCGTCGACGTCCTCCTCCTCCTCCTCCTCCCCGCGCCGGCGGCGCCGATCGCGGAACGTGGGATTGCGCAGTCAGTGTTGCCAAAGGCCGAGGGCATGGTGGAATATACAAGGTGAACCATTCCCGTGGATGCGCAGTAGCCTAAAAGTAGTGGGGACGATCCATCCAATAAGAGCCGTGCTTTTTTGCTTATAGATTAGGTTGGGTTATGATTTGTTTGACCGTTCAAACTGCCGCCACACAAAAAGCACGCCGCTTATTGGCCGGAAGGAAGGCTACCCCCTCTTTTCATGCGCAATGGTTCACCTTGTATACTTCCACCATGGCCGAGGGGATATGTCGAGTTTACCGTGCATGGGACAAAGACAGACAGATATCCCTCCCGGCCTCCAGCGTCCCTCGCCATCAAAAGAACATAGAGTGCAACGCTAGTGGCCATTACAAGAACTACAAAATTTCTTCGCTAAGCGACCTACCCCCACCATATGAGTTGCAAGACCGTGGCGCGGACATATCTGTTGTCCACGCGCTCGACTCACTCGACTGCCGTAGTGCCGTGCAGAGAAGCTCAGAACTCTCAGAAGCGAAGTCAGCAACACTGGGCTCAGTTAGCAGCGTTAGCAGCAGTACGCACAGCGAGTAGTATCTACCATGGCCGACTTTGCCTATATAATGTCAAAGATGACCGAAATCTCGAAGGAGGAGCTGCGCAAGGAGGTCGCCGGTAAGTGCCGATATCGCGCGATGTAGATCATTTCGCGCCCGGACTGACGTCGAATCGTGCCGCGCGCGCCGTCGGCGCGGGTAACGCGCGCCCAACGCACCGGGAATACGGGCGAAAACGGCCGCTTTCCTCTTGCGACGTGACGACTCTGGCGCGCACGTACGTGCCCGAGTGGGGCCCCCACGCCGGCCATTGCAACCGCCGAGGCACACTCGAGCCGTATCTCGCCACCTACGTACCGGGCGTGCGGCTGGACCGCCGGGGCGACCGCCGAGTGCAATCCGCCCGCGATTTTTCGACCGGCCAGTTCGGTGCCCTGACCAGAGCCCGGATTTTTCCTCGTTCGCTATAAAAAGCTGGCTTTCTCGGCCCCGTCCACGGTCTTGTATACAGGTCCGGGGACTGCCTCTAATTTTCGATGGTGGGGGTAGGTCGCTTAGCGAGGAAATTCTCTTGGTGGCGAGGGACGCTGGAGGCCGGGAGGGATATCTGTCTGTCTTTGTCCCATGCACGGTAAACTCGACATATCCCCTCGGCCTCCAGCGCCCCTCGCCACCAAAAGAACATAGACTGCAACGCTGTGGCCATTACAAGAACTACAAAATTTCTTCGCTAAGCGACCTACCCCCACCATATGAGTTACCAGACCTGTATGTAAGGCTGGTATTACATTTGTCGTACCACAAAATTTTTAAGCGTATTGATTGGCTGAAGGATAGTAAAATTCTCGAGTATCTAGAAACTTTCTATTCAGCGGCCAATCGACACACTTGAAAAATTTGTCGTACGACAAATGTAATAGTACCCTAAGGCTGAAATTACATGATGCGGAATAGGAGTACGGAATAGAACGTGCGTCATAAAAGCAACCAATCAGAGCCAGACATTTCCGTCACTCGTTGATACGGCAAAGCTCTGATCGCTCTGATTGCCTGTTTCTATAACGCACTCTCTATTCCGTACTCCTATTCCGCATCATGTGATTTCAGCCTAAGGCTGTGCAGCGCGCGCTCCGCGGCGGCGGCCATTTGCGTTCGATATTCACTAGATCCCCCCGACGCGGGAAACCAAACTATCCCCGCGTATACGTGTTGTACACGCACCGGCATAAATGCTGTCCCTATCCTTGTGAGGTGCACGCACACAACTACAGGGACTCTAGTTGTGTGCGTGCATCTCACAAGGATAGGGACAGCATTTATGCCGGTGCGTGTACACACGACGCGTACTAGACGCCACGATGAATGGCGGGGCGATGCAGCCTCCTGAGACGCGAGCGGGGCCGAATTTACGCGGGTCTTTTGACTGGGGCTCCCCCCTCCTCTTACCTCATCCTTTCCAGATAATAAAGATGAAGCTATGCGATGTTGAGATGAAAATCGTTCTGCGATGAAGAAGATAAATAAAGAATGTTTCTTCGCAGAGTTATATTTTGTAATTGATATCGGCGGATTGAAGCGGGAATAAAAATGCACGAAATGATACCTGACGTTATCCTGTGTTCCATTTTTTGTTTTAAACTATTGTTTCAACATGTCGCAATTGCAACGTGCATTCATATCTTGTTCGTTAATTCTTTTTTTAGCCATCCTCAAGGATGCTGACCTGAGGACGATGACTGCTAAGAAAGTGAGGCAACAGATCGAAAAGAAACTCTATGTTGACCTCGCAGAAAGGTAAGCGACGAACGAAAAGACGCGATATATATATACAGGGTGAGTCTTTCCATATCCGACAAAATTTTTGAGAAGGTAGAACGGATCGAGATGAACGAAAAAGTCCTGTACCATTTTGCAATTTTCGTAATAGTTAACGAGTAATTAATTATGAAAAATCGTTGTCTTAGGTCGGCCTACCGCCCAATTCGAGCGCGTGGCGAGATGTGCGCATAGCAATATCGATCGCCGGGCGGTCACATCTTGCCACGCGCTCGAATTGGGCGGTAGGCCGGCCTAAGACGATTTTTAATAATTAATTACTCGTTAACTATTACGAAAATTGCAAAATGGTACAGGACTTTTCCATTCATCTCGATCCGTTCTACCTTCTCAAAAATTTTGTCCGATATGGAAAGACTCACCCTGTATATATATACAGTGATGAAATACGATTATAGAAAAATATTTTTGCTCGCGCATCTTGGCACTTTGTATTTTGATATATGATAAGATACGGCGATCTCTTATATTGCCGCTCGCGAAAATGGCGACAGTGCTAATTTTGATATCAAGTCGATTCATATTACACAACGCAACGGAATATCTCTCGATATACGAGCGCGTTTACTCGCGCCAAAGCTGCGACGTTTAAAGACCGTTTTTAACGGCCGAATCAAGTTGTCTTGTTTTTTACCGTATGAATAATTTGACTTTAATGTTTATATTTTAAAAGAAGTTGCCGATGTGTATCAGCCGTAAGTACGAGTCGGTAATATTAAAGATACGAATTCTGGACGTAAAATATAAAAGTTTGTACAAGATAATCTAATGCTGCATTTTTTAATGTTAAATGGGAAAACAAATCATTTCTTTGTCAGTCGATTTATCACGTGTGCTCGCGGATTACATTACTGCGACGTAGTTTACCTCTCGGTATAAAAAACTCATTTAATTGTTTTATTAATTGTTGAATCGTACTAATCATGCCGTCCTTGAAATTGAATCAAAAACTTGGAAACGGATACAATAGGCACTTGTGCACTGTAATTTGTGCAGAAGAGTCTCTCGGTGTCCTAGAAAAAGAAACAGGGGATCTCTGAGTGGAACTGCCATTATAGACACAAGTTACCACCTCGTTCCTCCCCTGACATTCTTTCACATCTCGGCTCGCGGATTATTCCTACGTTGATCACATATAAAGTAATATCTATTACGTTCATTCTTTATAGGAAAAAGGAGGTGGATGATTTAGTCATGGAATGCGTCCAAGAGAAACACGGTGGAGGAAAGAAAAAGAAGAAGGCCGCTCGTGAAGAGTCCGAGGACGGCGAAGAGGAAGAGGAAGAAGGATCTGAAGAAGAGGAGGAGGAGAAAAAGCCAGGTCAGCAAAATCCTGCTAAAAAAACTCCTAACAAGCGTAAGAAGGGATCCTCCGATGATGAGGAAAGCGCTAGCGATGATGATGCTAGCGACGAGGAATACAGTCCAAAGAAACCTAAAGTTACATCTAAAAAAAGTAAGATATTAATTCTTTGTACTAGAACAGTTTTATTCCCCGGCATGATTCCATCTTAAAATCTCACGTGAAATGTGTTAATTTATTTTTTGTAGCTAAGCCCGGAAAGAAAGGAAAGAAGAAGGGAAGCGATAGTGATAGCGACGAGGACTGGGGTAAAAACAAAAAGGCTCCGAGTAGTACAGCAAAGAAGGGAGGTGGTAGCAAAGGCAAGGGAGGGGGTTACACGCGTGTGACGCGTGTTATCACGTTGTCTCCGGAGCTCGCCGCGGTTGTTGGCGCAGAACAAATGACTCGACCTCAAGTCGTGAAGAAAGTATGGCGTATCATCAAAGAGAGGAATCTTTATGTAAGTATTATTTGTAATCAATTTAATCTTGATGTACTTATTTCCTATATCTTGAAATTTTCTTTTTACTATTTCCTTCGCTATATCTTAGAGGAAAAAATATATATACATATATTACATGCATGTACTTAACAAAAATCATGTTACCAAGAAAATGACTTTTTACAGGACCCTGAGAATAGACAGTTTGCGATTTGTGATGAGGAATTAATGAAGGTAATCGGCGTAAAGCGTTTCAGAACTTTTGGTATGATGAAATACCTCAAAAATCACTTTGTAGATTAAATCATTCTTCAATCCCGATCTCCGACAAGTTATATATATTTTGTTTATTTCATTTGCCTTTCGGCCTTGAAAGGGGGTGCTACATTTCTTTAAACTGACAAAAAAAACTATGTTACATAGCGTTGCTATCAATTTCGTTTGGTCCTTGCTCGCTTCCTCGGTCCTTCCTGAGTTTGATCACTTTCCTCATCCAATCTGCTCCTTCTCCTGTATCTTTCAAGATGTCTTTGATATTTCTGTCATCCCTTAGAGTCTCCACGCAGTCGGACCTCAGATGCTCTAACGTTTCCTTTTTCTCGCCACATATTCTACATACTCTTTCTTCTTCTTTTCTCCAGTACTTGCTTCCTTCTTCCTCGTTTCCGCATCTATACCTTGCGATCATTCTCTGGTCTCTTCCTTTATATTTTTTTTGTAGGTACTTCGGGATATGTTCTGTTCTCAGTTCTTTGTACCTAGTGCAGTACCTTCCTTCTTCTATCCTTTTCTCTTGCTCGGTTCTTTGTTCTTTTCTGTCCGTCATTATTCGTTCTTCCATGTCCGTTCTTTCGGAGCTTTCATTTCCTGTTCCCCTTGTGCTGGTGCTGACTTTCCTGTAATATTGGTCCGACAAGTTATATACATATATACAACATATTCCAGGGTGCGCCTCGTGCACCTCTTCATCTTTCTCACACGATACATACATATACATGAAACACAAAAGGTATTTCTTGCGACTTAAGACTTTAGACCATGTTTACACCATTCCGACGTACTCTGCCGCTCATTGTAACCATTTAAGTTAATGTCAGGCTATGCACAATTTGCGATTTTTAAATTTGCCATTTGCCAGTCACGTGAGATCAATTAGCGATGCAGATGGGAGGATTCACCAAGTGCATGTATATTGTTTACCGTTCACGTCAATTTAGCAACGGAACCATTTCCCTACGAAGTCAAAGGGCGCAAATCACTGCGAATCAATGAATTCGTAGGTTTATGTGTAGAGCTACACTATATGGCAAACCACAGATCGTTGAATTCACAAGCAGTATGGATGGTTTATACTGGCGAATGATAAATTTCTGCGAATACTACAAATTGTACGTAATCTGGCGCTAGTTTTACAGTATTTTTGTATTATTCCTCTACCTTTTTTATATTGAAAATATTTCTTCCGGAACATGGATGTAACAGAATGATTGACTTCTCTCTTTGTTTTTTCTTTTTTTTCTTTTGAACGTCCGCATATTGTTCCTTTCGCCTTGGAGGCGAAGTCAATC